>NC_058403.1:6240572-6420312 GCF_002201575.2 Neomonachus schauinslandi | reverse complement strand
TAAAAAAAAAAAAAAAAAAGAAAGAAAGAAAGAAGGATGGAGGGGCGCCTGGGTGGCTCAGTTGGTTAAGCGACTGCCTTCGGCTCAGGTCATGATCCTGGAGTCTCGGGATCGAGTCCCATGTCAGGCTCCTTGCTCAGCAGGGGGTCTGCTTCTCCCTCTGACCCTCCCCCCTCTCATGTGCTCTCTCTCTCTCATTCTCTCTCTCAAATAAATAAATAAAATCTTTAAAAAAAAGAAAGAAAGAAAGAAAGAAAGAAAGAAAGAAAGAAAGAAAGAAAGAAGGATGGAAAACCAGCAAATATAAATAAAAGACTTAGTGGTTTCCTCTCCCCCTCTCACACTGGAGACCACTGGTCCAGGAATAGCTGAGGGGTGTGTGCCAAATATGGGGGGTCAGGTGAACTGGGACGGGTGGTGAGAAGTGGCTGTTTGAGGGTAGAGTTGAGAACACTTGTTGATGAATTGGGTGTGGAGTGTAAAGAAAGGGTCAAGGACAAATCCTACGTCCAAGCAGCGGTGAATGCAGGTGCTACTGATTGAGACGGGGAGGACCAGGCTCGGAGAGCCGGGGAGGACAAGTCTGCTGTGTCCAGTGGCATGTTAGAGATTCTGAAGCCTAGTCAGCAACTGCCTCCTCCCCCCTCCAAGAGTATTCTTCCCTCCGAAGCTGAACTCAAGAAAGCTGGGCAGACTTACATCCCAGCTTTCCAAAACCTTCCTTGGACTCCTTGCACTGCTGCGAAGCTGTTTTCTCAACAGTTTTAGGACCTCTGGGCCAGCATTTCCCAATCTGAGATCTTCAGACTATCCATTCTACAAGGAGTGAACAGATATTCTGTGGCAAAGAAGAAGGAGGCAGAGAAGACAGAGGAGGAGGAAAGGATGGAGCATGGAGAAAGTTTCCCGTGACCAGTCTGGGAAGTAGAGCACTAAACAGCATGTTGCACGCTGTTTTTTACTGCAGGACTTCTCAGAGCCTTTAATATGCTAGTGTGCACTAACTCTCTAAGAAAGATACAGGGTCTATAGTAGTTTCCACATTCATTGGTCTGCATGTCCACTAATAGCCCATGAAGTAATTTTGTTCTACTAAACAATTCAGGACACAGTGCTCTAGACCAGGAGTCGGTAACTACAGCCCACTGCCAATTCCAGCTAACCACCTGTTTTTATATGACCAGTAAGCTTAGTTGTTCCTTTATTTTTTTTTATTAACCTGTCTCAGCTCAGCGCCACTTCCTCCAAGAAGTCTTCCCTGACACCCTAAACTGGGTCAAGTGCTTCTGTTTTCACTCTTCTCACTTCTTGGAATTGTTACATGTTTAAATGGTTGGGGAAAAAAAAAATCAAAAGAAAAGCAATATTTCATGACTGGCTAAAATTACATAAAATTCAAGTTTCAGTGTTCATAATAAAGTTGTATTGCGACGCGCCCATGCTCATTTGCTAACGTATCGTCAGAGTTGAGCAGCTCCGACAGGAGCAGTATGCCCACAAAGCCTAAAATACGTACTCTGGCTTTTTACAGAAGTTGCCAACCCCTGCTGTAGACCTCCTACACAAAATAGCATCAAAATATGTGCCCTTTAGAGGAATTTTAGGACAGTGAAACTCTTCTGTAGGTTACTCCCATGATAGATACCTCATTATACATTTGCCCAAACCCACAGAATGCTCACCACCAAGAGTGAGCCCTTACATAAACCAGGAGCTGTGGGTGATTATGATGAGTAAATGTAGGTTCATTGATTGTAACAGATACACCTCCGTGAGAAAGGGGAAATGCTGATGGTGGGGGAGACTGTGAGTGATGGGGGCAGGGGGTACATGGGAAACTGCTAAACCTTTTGCTCAGTTTTGCTGTGAACCTGAAACTGCTCTAAAAAATAGTCTATGGTTTGGGGCACCTGAGTGGCTCAGTTGATTAAGCATCTGACTCTTGGTTTCAGCTCAGGTCATGATCTCAGGGTCGTGAGACTGAGCTCCGAGTCCAGCTCTGCACTGGGTGTGGAGCCTGCTTAGGATCTCTCTCTCCCTCCCCCTCTGCTCCTCCCCGCATCATCCCCACCACATGCCCCTGCTCTCTCTCTCCCTCTCTGGGGCACCTGGGTGGCTCAGTCGGTTAAGCGACTGCCTTCGGCTCAGGTCATGATCCCGGGGTCCTGGGATTGAGCTCCCCAGTTGGGCTCCCTGCTCGGCGGGGAGTCTGCTTCTCCCTCTCCCCCTCCCCCTGCTTGTGTTCCCTCTCTCGCTATGTCTCTCTCTGTCAAATAAATAAATAAAATCTTTAAAAAAAAAAAAAAGGACATATTGCATTCCCACTTGTGTAAAAAGGAGAGGAAGAGATGCGCGCACGTGCGTGTGTGTGTGTGTTCGATACACGTATGTGGTACTGACTTATACATGCATCAGATATCTCCGGAAGGAGTCGGTAAGACTGACTGCCTACCAAGAAGGGAGCGGGGTGGTTAGAATATTCATGTGAGGAGGGCCTTTGTGGTTTATTGATTTCAAGCCTTGTGAATGTCTTACCAACTACATATTTTAATTAAAATTGTTGAGAAATAAGGGTTTTTTTTAAGTATATGTTCTCTCATTCTGTATTTCTTCCTCCGTCCTCCTCACGACTCGGAGAGCCGGAGCCTTGTCCTATAATTTTCTGTCTGTGGCAGAACTAAGCCCAGTTCTGAGCACAGACACTGTGCAGTGATTTGCTCGCTGACTGTCCAATAGTTGTGAGGAGGTGGCATTTCTCAAGGCCTTTAGGAAGCACTCTGCTGGGAAAACAAAGCCACTGTGCTACTTAGGACAAGCAAGGACGGGTCAGCGGCACGGGAAAATCCTAGCGTTGGATGCACGTTGGCCCCATGTGCACGCTGCCTTGATCATTCCTCTTCTAGGAAAGAAATTTAAACCACACGATTGAATGACCTGATGTATGAGCTTCAGAGCATTCAACGCCGGCAGGTGGAGAGCACAGAAACACCCCGGCCCGCACTTGCTTTGAAAGTTAAATAAGAGCAATTGAACTAGACCATAAAACTTAAAACTGCTCCATCCATGGCTAAGGCGCCATAATGCCAACACCATTCCCACCAGGCCCATCCCGAATGTCAGCAGGGCGCAGGGTGAGAATGGAAACGAAGACCCACGAACCACACGTAGAAACATTTTGAAGTAATAACCAAGTGGATAGACTGTTAAACTGTGTTCTAGCCTCCCGCCTTGATAAAGATACCTGATAACAACCTGGGAAACTGGGGTTGAAATTAGGAATCTCAGACTGCTGGGAGTTCTGGAATCTGGTGGCTTGGGGGGAGCAGAGCCTTATCCGCCAGCCTGCAGCCCACCCCGCTGCCCCCCGCTCAGCTGCATCCCACCCCCCCAGAAGCTCACAGGCCCCCATGGATGTCCATCCAGTGGTCTCACAGCCATTCCTCAGCGGCCCCCTGGGCCTCAGGGGGCACAACCTGGGGCAGCTTTGCCCTCAGGAGGGCAGACCCTGAGGAGAACAGTCTTGGGACGACTAGGGTAGGAATGCCTGAGTCCCCAGCACCTGGAGCGTCGTCTGGAGGGTCACGGGCTCAGCCCCACAGACCCTTGGCCCCAGGGGAAAACTGACGGGGGCCTGCTTGTCCAGGCCTCAGGGCAGGACTGATCTGACACGAAGCTCGGTTTTCCTCACATGGGGTAACCACAGGGCGAACAACTACTTCTCCCTGAGGGATCCCTACACGTCAGGCGCTCTGCGTGTGCTTTACACATAGTATTTCACTTAATAACAAAGTCTTTCCTCGGCTCTGACAGCTGAGTGGATTTTTGTTTGCATCTCGTAGGACTGTCCCTTGAAAGCCTGTTCTCGCCAAGAAGAAGGATTTTCTAAGTTCTAGGCAGAGACGAGTCAGATCCTCAAGATGCTTCCCTAGGAGCGGAGGATCCCCCTTCCTTGGCAGTGACCAAGCCACACGTAGGAGAAGGACACAAGGTCAAAAATATCAGAAACCCAGGGCCTGCTCCCCCCGAGCCGGGTCTCCAGACACTGGAGAAGGGAGAGCAGGAGCTGGTAGAAAGCTGACGCTTGTCCAGAAGGATATCTGGGCGTTTAGAACATCCAGGCACAGAGGCGGGGAAGCTGCAAGCCTTCAGCTCAGAAGATGGGGGGGGAGGGAGGGCTTGGAGATGGGAATCTAGATGAGCCTGAGGAACGGCCCCCTGGCCTGTGTACAGCGTGCAGGGGACCGAGGACCCCAGTGGGGGATGCGGGTTGGCACAGCATGCGAGTGGGCTGGAAGAAACCTGGGGAACAGCAAGAGTATCTAGAAAACTTTGCCTCCTTGATAAAGAAAATCAGCAAAGGAAAAACAGGTCTCCCAACACACAGCCTGTTGAGGTGATGGCTGGTGCGGGACCAGCCACCTTCTGACCAGGAGAGGACAAGCCTAGGGAGTTCACCCCCAAAGAGAAAAGGAGCCTCAGTCCCCGGTGACATCCCTGAGCCATGGAACTTCAGAAGCGCTGCCCGTGGGCTTGACAGTGTGGATTTGGGGGTGTAAGTCGTTTGTACTAGGATTCCCCGTGGACCGCCCCCCAAAACTTACTAATGACAATGAACCCTTTGCTGCCCAGACACGGAAAGTTTCTTTCCTACCAAGGGACTTAACTTGCTTTTCCCGGAGAAAGTAAAGGGAAGGCGGCAGATCACCAGTACCACCGTGTCTTGTGAGAAGAAATCCTCTGAGCAGGACGGTTCCTGTGAGAGAGAAAACCACTTGGAAGTATTTAATGAGACGAAGGGCATCTTGTTAAACCAGCCTCCAATGGAGGCAGCGAGGGAAGGAGGCCGCCAGGAGTGATCTGCGGGAGACTCAGTTTCTTCACGGAATCCCGGCACTGAGACGCCGAGGGCAGCAAAGCAGATCCAGGACCCTCTCTGAGCCCCCAAGCTTTCATCTCCAAGTCTGGAATAATTACACAACCAGTTCTCTCTACGGCATGTGGGAGAGTACGACCTGGTGAAAGACAAGTGTCCACAAGGCCCAGACCCCCAGAACCCCATCTGTCGTCCAGCCTCGTGAGCTAGCGGCCATCGGGTGTTCACATACCAAACTTCTTTGAGGACAACTAGCTGGACAAGAAGCCTACTAACAGGGCACGTGTGTGGCTTACTCGGTTAAGCATCTGCCTTCGGCTCAGGTCATGATCCCAGGGTCCTGGGATTGAATCCCGCATCAGGCTCCCTGCTCAGCAGGGAGTCTGCTACTCCCTTTGCCTCTCCCCCTGCTCATGCTCTCTCTCTCTCTCTCTCTCTCTCTCTCTCTCTCTCGCAAAAATAAATAAATAAAATCTAAAAGAAGACTACTGGTAACCTCCTCCCCGGACACCAGCTCAAGCCACTCTCTCAGAAACCCTCCTCCCCTGCTGACAAGAGCCCACGCGTGCCTCTGACCCCCACCCACGAGCTTGGGGGCTCCCGGGGGTGTCTCGCCCATCCTGTGAACAAGTCCATTCAAATGCCCAACCACGGCCACCTGCATCCGCCCTTTCCTTCCTCGGCTCCTCTGGGCCCAGCTCCAGGTCCCACAGTGCCCCCCAGGGGCCACCTCCAGCCTGTCTTTCCTTCCTGCCCCCCCTGCGAGGTCCTGCACAGCTGCCCAGTGACCCTGGACCCGCAACCCCAAGAAGGCGGCCAAAGATTAAGTCTGGTCTAAGCCGAGAACTCAACCACGCTCCCGGTGACGCGCAGAGGGCCACGGGTTAAAATAAATCCATTAAAGTACAAACATGGGTTGGCCGTTCACGCTACAGTGTGTTTACAAGTGTTTATAAACATCGTCGAGAAAAAAAAGGACTCAAACTTCATAACCCTTGGTCGTCGAAGTAAACAAGGATGCTCTCCACCAGGTTCTGTTTTTAACTTCGCCATTTAGGATGGTAGCAAGCTTAGCGGGGATGACTAAGAGCAGCTTTGATGCCAAATACTTGTTCATATCCCCCAAATTATAACTGCTATGTTGAATCGGAAATCATTCACTCAGAAAATATCTCTTATTGAAACAGAGAAAGAAAAGGCATCGGAGAAAAGGAAACGGAGCCCGGGCAGGGCCTGGTATGTGGACGGCCCTTAGGAGAGATACGGTAAGGTGCCAACCAGCACCAACCCGAGGACCACAGGCCCAGCTGAGCTACCTGGGGGCCCCCAGTGCCTGCGGGATTTAAAAAATAGGTCAGTAAATAAATGTAGCTAGTAATACATGGGTGCAGCCAGCCGATCTTGCCATCCACCATCAGATGCTCCAGGAAGACAGGTGGGATGGGGAAAGAGACAGGAATGCTGATTCATTTTATATTGGGCCTCTCTCGGTTTGCCATCCAGATAATACATTCTGGACTCGCAAGCGGTACAAGCAAGCCCGAAAAGGGAAGAGGGAGAAAAGGAACACCCTGGGACAAAACTTCAACAGCCGAGTTGAGAGGCTAGGCCATATGCATGCCTTTGTGTGGGTTGGATTCTATTTTCTCTGGGTTCGATGGGTTATTATAGCACCCAAAGTTTTCCAAAAAAACGTCAGACGAGTTTACCACAGCAATTAAGCTGTCTGCCATCTGCAAGAGGCTTGGCTTCAGGTTTACTGGAGTTAAATATATTTTGAAAAGAAAAAATTAAGACTGTCAATGTTTTGCATATCGGTGGGGCTCAGCAGCGGGGGAGTTGGAGACTCTTCAGGGAGAAAAATTCTCCCTAAGGGAATCGTTCAGCATTGGCATGCTGGTATTTCAGAACCCAAGAACACCCTGAAAACGAATTATTCTTTAAGAAACGCTGTGCCTAATCTTGGGGTTGGCAAACTTAAAACTTTACTGGGAAATTCAGCCAAGCAGCTGAGATCAACACTGCATACTGTCTTCCCAAATGGCAAGTTATTTTCAGAAAACCAGACTCGAATATTAACTGAATGTCACATTCCCGCCCCACAGTTTCCATAAAGTAAATAAATGTAGAAAATGATGAGAGTAAAACCTGTGGTTTAACATTCTGAGTGTCTGCAAAGCCTTATACTCCTTCAGCAGAAGGTCCCAGATAAACTAAAGCTTTCACAAGAAAAGGGGAGGATGGGTTGTCTACATCCGACCGCACACTTCCCTGAGAATATTATGATTATTTTCAGTTGCCCATCTTTGGCCCGGAGTTATGTTTTATTCTTTCTTGAGGAAAAAAAATATATTTCAGGAAGCAAAAAGGCATCATTGAATTTTACCCTCTGCACAAGGAGGGGAAAAAAATCAATGCGTCTTCCTCATTTTTCCCAGGAACGAAAGACTGGAGCTTTTTCTCATCTTTAAGCAGTGGTGTGCTGGCAAACCAGCTCCCTGAGAGGAAACTCAAAATCTTGATTGTAGCTTTTGCCAATTTCCATGATGTAAATGTTATTTAATATTGTAATTATTGTCCACAACATGTATTCTTCATCCAGTATGTGTAAATAACCTTACGGGCATTGATAAACTTCCAGTTAAAAATACAGACAATAGGGGCACCTGGGTGGCTCAGCCGTTTAGCGTCTGCCTTTGGCTCAGGTCATGATCCCAGGGTCCTGGGATCGAGCCCCACATCGGGTTCCTTGCTCGGCAGGGAAGCCTGCTTCTCTCTCTCCCACTCCCCCTGCTTGTGTTCCCTCTCTCACTGTCTCTCTCTGTCAAAAAATAAATAAATAAATCTTTAAAAAAAAAATACAGACAATATGGACTATTACTCAGCTATCAAAAAATGAAATTTTGTCATTTGCAATGACATGGATGGAAATAGAGGGTATTATACTAGTGAAATAAGTCAGTCAGAGAGAGAGAATTATCGTATGATCTCACTCGTATGTGGAATTTAAGAAACAAAACAGAGGATCATAGGGGAAGGGAGGGGAAAATGAAACAAGACGAAACCAGAGAGGGAGACAAAACATAAGACTCTTAAGCATAGGAAATAAACTGAAGGTTGCTGGAGGGGAGGTGTGTGGGGGGATGGGGTAACTGGGTGATGGGCAATAAGGAGGGCAAGTGATGTAATGAGCACTGGGTATTATATGCAACTGATGAATCACTGAACTCTATCTCTGAAACTAATAATACTCTACAATTAAATTTAAATAAATTTTAAAAACAATTTACTCAAAAATAAATAAATAAATAATAAAAATACAGACAATAGAAAAGACCTCTGCCATTAAGAACCTCACTTAGCATTTAACAACAGGGAAAAAACATGCAACAATAAAGATCTCTAAAAGCACATTAGTTTGGAATATTCTCTCCCCTTCTGGACACAACCTTTTAAGGTAGTCATAGCATACTAGAGTGTCCGGGCCGCACAACCAAGATGGTGCCAGGCATTGAAACCACAGGGTTTGGGGATGCTGGAGGAGAGCCAAGTGAGTTTAGCAAGGAAAAGAGGAGATACAGATAAGCACGAAGTGCTTTATAAATCCAAGTACTTCCAAGAGGCTTGTCACTTGGAAGAGGAGTCTGGAGTGACTTTCCTTTTATCCAAAGATCCGCTGATATTGGATTTTGTCTCACAAACAACTATCACTCTGCGGATGTAAACTGCAATCCACCAACGAATCTGTAGACCTCATAATAAAACCAGAAGACCTTTCAGGTAGGGTTTCTAAGCTGTCGCAGGCACCCTGAGTTAGAATCATGGCGCAGACTTTGGACGCTCCTCCGAATTGACCCTGAATTTGAGACATGTCAGGCTGGCTTAGCCATGCAGTCATTTCCACGCTTCCCCCTCCACCTCCCCACATGGTAGTCCCCTTGTGTTGGGAAGCACAGCTCCCCCTCGGAGGGTTGACATTCTTGACCGTTGAGTGCTGACAGTCACTTTGCCTGTGGCGACACAGCCCCCAGAGAGGAACCTGACTCTCCAAAAGCCATGCTTCTGGGCCTTCTGCTGGGGCTTCCCCCATAGATCCTCGTGCTGTGAGGTGGTGTCTCTACTCAGGGGTTAAGTGCTCGGGGACTGTCTTATCCTCTCCAAGACGACAGACGTGATACAGTTTGGGGAGCTCTGGGCCCCTTAGGAAAACAAGGGGTAAGGGGAAAACAAAACCTCGCTGTGAAAGTATTGAACAGCCTCCAAATAACACAGTGGGAACCAACACAGAAAACCAGGATATTTTCTATGCACATACGTGTGAACCCACAACCAGCCCCTGGGGGAAAATAAGCCGGCACCACACTTTGCCCCCAGACGTTTCCCATCTCTGGATCTGGGCACCTGGAGATGGTCCCTCTGGTGACTTGCTCAGGAAGACGGTGGAGCAGGAATGAGCCCCCTGCTCAGACTTACATGCAATTGATCAATCCAAATATTATCCCTACCCCACCACCCCACCACCCCACCAAGAGTAGTGCATTCCAGCCTCCAAGAAGGCAGGAGAGCTGTCAAAAATGCATCAAGCTCTGGGGGAGAGGGGGTCGCTTTCCACCAGCCTTACTCTGACTTTGTCTCCAGCTGGGGCGTGCTATGTGTGTCCCTGGGAAATGTCTCAGGGCTTCTGCCGTGAGCTCAGCCTGGGCTCAGGATTCTAGAACCTCTGCCCTCAAGCCTCCAGAGCCCAGCACTGGGGACGCGATGGATTGCGTGTGCATAGCACAGCTGCACATGGCCCTGTGGGCCCTCACCCACAGCAGCAAGCCCCAGGGTCTTTCCCACCCACAACTCCTTGGCGGCCCATGCTGAAGGCACAGGTGGAATGGAAGACAGAGACCAGGAGCCTCATTGCACCCACCACATTCCAGGCCTAATGGGATGCCCTCCTGCAAACCTCATCCCCCACTTCCAAGCATTCTTCCCAGTCCTCAGAGAAACGGAGTCCTTGGGCCCCCATGTACTCACAACCCAATCGTGCACTTGCTGCATCCGACTTTTTTAGTGGTTACTGGTTGCGATGGCTAATTTCATGCGTCAGCCTGGCTGGGCCATGGTGCCCCGTCATGTGGCCAAACATCCATCTGGGTGTGGCTGTGATGGTATTTCTTAGATGTGATTAACTGTTAAATCAGTAGACTTTGAGTAAATCAGACTTCCTTGGGCAGCGTGGGTGGGCCGCACCCAATCAGTGGAAGGCCTCAAGCGAAAAAGACTGATGCCCCCAAACAGCCTTTGGACTCCAGCTGTAGCATCAACCCCTCCCGGGGTCTCCAGCCCACCCGCCTGCCCGCCTGCCCTACAGATTCTAGATGTGGAGATTTTAGATAGGGTAAAAATGCAGGTGATAAAGACGGGGAGAGAGAGAGAGAAATCCACACATCTTCTGTTTGTGTGTCTCGGGAGAACCCTGACACATGCTGGTGGACAGACGGGCTTCCCAAAATGCTCTCTGGATGGCAAGTCACAAAGAGGCAGAAGGTGAGTGTCTTCAACCTCTGTGTGACCCCCGCAGTGTCCAGCCATGGCCCCCCCACAAACACACTGTCCACACACACACATGTTGGATAGACAGAGCTCACAGCCTGGGCCAGGACAGGGGGACGTGCAGGCTGACAGCCCCGAGAGGGGTCTCATTCAGTGTGGCACCCCAGGTGCCTGGCCTGCCTCACGGGGTCTGGAGGGGAGAATGGCCCCACAGGGCCAAGTGTCTGGTTGGCACCAACAGAAAATCTTGAGGTGCTTACTTGGCACAAACAAGGTCTGGGGACCACCTGCAAATTTCAGTTGGCCATGCCCTCCCACAGAGAAACAGAACCTTCCAGAATCCTGGGCCGCACACCATGCTGCCCAGTGCTCTTGTCCAACAGCCAAGGGCAGCCCTGAGCCGGGCAGAGGGTGTCAGAGGATCAGGTTTGGGCCACAGCTCAGCCTTCCCAGCTTCAGACTCTTCTCCTAGACCAAGAAGGCCTTCCTGTTTCGGCTCCCCTGCATCCTCTCGGGGAAGGAAACGGCCCCTCTTGGAAGACTGGACCATAAAACTTCAGATGTGTGAAGACTCTGGGTGTCAGATATGAAACCCCAGCACGCCCGGGGTGAACACAGTGAGACCTCACACCACCGGCCCTCCAAGGTGCCTCCTTCCTCTGCTCCCTGGCAGCTCTTGGCTTCTGCCTGAAATCCCAGCTGCAGCCCCAGACCCTTCCTGGCGCCTCGAACGTGGCAATTCCCACCCCCCTGCCTTTGGGACAGAACCAGAGTCAGGAGCACCAGATACAAGAGGACGCCCCTCACCGCGTCCCCACCCCCATGGCGGCCCCCTCCCAGCAGGTGGATGGCCGGCCTCCTCTCCCCTCCCTCCATCACTGCTACCGAATAAACAAGAGAGAAGCACGGAGGCCTTCTGCCTTTCAGGGTCACACGGGCACTGCTCAAGGATAAGTGTATCTCAGGACACCAGAGGCCCTGGTTGAGAATCCTGATTTGTTCCAAGGGCTCTGTACCATCCATCCACACTAAGTGGAGAACCCCAGGGGCTGCCAGGCTCCTCCCTGGAACCGCCCACTGAGATAAATCAGGTGATGGAAGAAGCTGGTGGGTCCAGAGCCTCTTCGATGCCGACAGCGTAGCTGTGGGTGAACCCAAGGGGAGGCAGGCCTGGGGTGTGCGCGGCGGGATGAGGCAGGGAGCAGGTAGGAAAACCAACCAGGGGGCTCAAGGGGGCTGGAAGGCGCTTTCGACCTGTGGCCTGTTCTCCCCACCAACAGCCATCAGGGCAGACCCCTCCCCGCACCCCCACCCTGTTGCACCTGCGTCCCTCAGCTGAGGACCACAGTCTGCACAGGGAATTCCGGGTCCTCAGGGCCTTGGAAATAGCGTGCACAGAGGGAAAGAGCCACTGTGCACACCCATGGCCTTGGAGCCCACCGTCCCCGCCATCCCAGCCCCGGAGAGAGGCCTCCGGCTCTCCTCAGCGCCACTCCCGGGAGAGAGGCTGGCTTCCCTGAAAAGGGAAGTGCCTGGAAGAAAGTGAGAAAGGGCTGGGGGTGGGAGGAGAGGCTGATGAGCCCTGTACCCTAGAAGCTTCTGTGTTCCTAAAACTCACCCCCCAAGGGCCGCAGTCAGCCTGGCCTTGGAGCCACCCCCTGGGGAGACAATACCAGCCTGATGAGAGCAGTAAGAAGGTCAGACGTAAGAAGAAGGTCAACTTTCACATCCTTCCAGAAGAAAAAGTGGGCCGCCCCCCCGTGTTAGGTCACTTGAGATGCCTTAACCGTGTCCCACAAACTGGGTGGCTTGAAACAACAGAACTTTCCTCTCTCCCTGTTCTAGAAGCCCAAGGCCAAGGTCAGAGGGCAAGCAGGGCCATGCTCCCCGCGGAGGCTCCAGGGAGCATGTCTGCGGCCCCCGTGCCGGCCTCCAGGGCTTTGCTGGCATCCTTGCTAGGCTCGTCTTGTCGAAGCCTCACTCCCGCTGTGCCGTCATCCGCGGTGTTCTCCGTGCGTCTGTCTCTTCTCCTTTTGTGACGAGGACCCCATCTCACTGGACTAGGGGCCCACCTTACCCCCGCCTGGCCTCAGTTGACTAACCACTTCTGCAGCACTCTGTTTCCAAATAAGGCCACGGTCACAGGTACCGGAGTGAGGACCCGAACATATCTTGTTAGGTGGACGCAGTTCAACCCACAACACCTACAAAAGAGCAAAAATAAGATTTTCACTGGGCTTTCAATAATGGATGAAAGGGAAGAGTGGAGTAACAGCTTAACTATTGTGACGGGAAAGCATGCTTAACCGAAAACAGTCTACCTAATGAAATTACTGCTCGACGTGAGAAAGTAACATTATTCTTGTACAAACACGGGTTCAAAGAATTTATTCCACAAAGCCTTCTTTGAGAACATTCTTGAAGGGTTTACTCTGGCAAGAAGGAAAAAAATGAATCCAGAAGAAAGAAGAAAGATCTAATAAGTAGAGATCAGGGCAGAGTTCAGCAAAAGAAAAAAAAAATGTTGTCAAATTTAGCCGGGAGTCCAAAACACTAGGTTCTCAGTGCCTCGAGTGAAGTTCCTGAAAGCTGAGCCTGGGCGGGGCGGGGCGCAGGGGAAGGGGACAGTGAGACCACAGGGGGTGAGACAATGCCTAGTAGGGGGCTTGATAAATTAGGGGTGACAGGCAAAGGGGTCAAATTAGGATGCGTAGCTTTTGCCCCAGCTGCATGTAGGAAGGCTGTGAGCCAATCGTCTGGACCTTTGGGAGGGGTACCTCTTAAACGTTTGTCAAGGAACAGCAGGAGTTGTGCTCCAGTGAAAGGTGTGGAAGCCATGCACAGAGCAAGGCAGGGGACCCCCCACCCCCGTGGGACCTCGGGACTGAGGACTATGGACATGGGGCTGGCATGCTCCCCACCCACAGTCCAGAGTGGTCAGGTCAATCCCCAGACCACTGCTTCCTCACCCCAGAGGACCACCCCAAGGGACAGGTCACCATGGGCACATGAGGATGGCAAAGTCATCCCCCTGAATACCCCCTGAGACGCGACTGGTTTTTAACCGAAGCCTTAAAAGTACTCGCGCTCTTAGACTCAACAATTCTACTTCCAGAAACATCCACTTCCAGAAACAGAGCCCTGCTCTCTGTGTACAGAATTCCATCTTAACATTATTTATAGTATTAAAATGGAACCAGCCTTGTATCCCAAAGCAGGAGCTTGCTGAAATCGGCTACAGTGGGGCATGTGGGGAGGGAAAGATGGGGGCACAGCCTGGCCTCCAAGGTCACCGAGTCCATCCCTGCCTCAGTGTCCAGCCAGCCCCCCCTCTTACAGCCCTGTGAGTGCCCTCGTCTGTAAGCTAGAGACAAACACCAGTACTGTCCAGCTTCAGGGCCCTCACTCCCATCAAGTGCAGCTATCCAGCCTGGACAGGACTCACGGGCCAGCTGGGCGAGAGCTCACAAAACCAAAGGGCAGCAGGTGTGAGACCAGAGAAGAAGACTGGTGTTCAAAGGCCCACCAAACGGGGCAGGGGAGGGGGAGAGTTTACCATTTCCTTTGCCCACCCATGGCCTGAACTCAACAGCCCAAATCCAGAAGGGGCCGCCAGCGTGGAGAGGGAGGGCGCTCGGGGAGCAGGAAAAGGGGCTCCTAATACTCAGAGAGGGAGAAAGCTCTGTGGGGTTTTGTCCCTTCTTTTCTCCCTACTTGTGGGCGGTCCCCAAGCAATTCCATGTCTGTGACAGTGACAGGGGGGCAAGGGCCTACACTCTGGGAGGTGGGAAGCTAAAAGACACCCCTACCCCAGAGCTTCGCAGAGGCAGCTCCCCCCGCCTGCAGCGCCCTTCCCTGATGTTCCATTGGCTCCCTCCCAGCTCCGCTCAGGTTCCTGGGCTCGTGCACGTTATTGGTGAGGACTTCCCTGCCATGGTATCTGAACCCAAAGTCACGACCCCATTCCTACCTGGCCACCCAGAGATTCTCAGAGCCGCCATCCCCAGGCCTGGGCTTTCATTCTGCTGGTCCCAGGCAGCCCCCCAAGTGTTCTTGAAGCTCCATGGGAGCTGCCAATTCAGGCTTTTGCAAACCCAGGCCCACCCCCTCAGCCCGCTCCTACGGGGGTCTACCATTAGCTTCCTTCGTTCCTCCTGAAGGGCCTGCTTGCTCATTATCTGTCCTCCCCCCTCAAAGGTGAAGTCCTTGGAGGCAAGGAGCCACGTTCATCTGCTTCTCCCCTGTAGCCCCACGGCTTGGAGAGGTCTGGGAACCCACGGGCATGTAAGAAACCGGTGTTCAAATGAATAAAATACAGGGATTGTTGGGATTCTTAAATAAACATTAATTGCTTTGATGGTAAGAAGTGATTCTAAAGTAAAGTGTTTTGGGATGCCTGGGTGGCTCAGTCGGTCAAGCGTCTGCCTTCGGCTCAGGTCATGATCCCAGGCTCCTGGGATCGAGCCCCGCATCGGGCTCCCTGCTCCTTGGGGAGCCTGCTTCTCCCTCTCCCACTCCCCCTGCTTGTGCTCGTTTGTTCTCTCTCTGTCTCACAAATAAATAAAATCTTTTTTAAAAAATTAAAAATAAATAAAGTGTTTAATCTCAAGCTAGCTACAATAATTAAAACAATAAAATCCAATATTAAAGGGTTAAGGAAAGGGACAGAGTTCTACATTCTACGTGGCATGACAAAAGAAATCTGCGTGTGGAGCAGAGGGGCAGTGTGGAACGGGGATTATAAAGCTGTTCAGACCCTTTGCTAGGACTCCAGTGAAGTCACGGGTAAGGAAGGGGGAGAGAGGGCAGGTGGCCCTGCAGGGCGGAGAACCATCATGGTGCACACACCCCACAGCACGCTTTTCAAAACCCATAGAAAGTTCAACACAGGGGCGCCTGGGTGGCTCAGTTGGTTAAGCGACTGCCTTCGGCTCAGGTCATGATCCCGGGGTCCTGGGATCGAGCCCCGCATCGGGCTCCCGGCTCGGCGGGGAGCCTGCTTCTCCCTCTGACCCTCTCCTCTCTCATGCTGTTTCTCTCGCTCGCTCTCCAATAAATAAATAAATAAAATCTTTAAAAAAAAAAAAAGAAAAAGAAAAAGAAAGTTCGACACAAAGAGTGAACCCTAGTGAAATCGGGGAACTTGGGCTAATAACCACGTGTCTGTCGATAATGGCCCATCAGCTGGAACAGACGCAGCACACGTGGGCAAGATGTTAGTACAGGAGGAACTGCTGGGGGAGCGCAAAGGCATATGGGAGCTCTGTCCGCAAGTTTTGCTCACTTTTCTGTAAAGCTAAAACTACTAAAAAATAACATTAGTTAAGGATAACCAAAAAAAAACAAAAAAACAAAAAACTGTAAGCTACAGCACCGAGTATAAGCACAGCCAGAAGGAACCAACTGGAAAATCTAGCAACAGAGAAACCCTGAGCTCAGCGCTGGAAGGGAATAGCGTCGTTCGTTTTGCAGAATACGTGGCGGGTTTTCTCAGTCTCATGCAGACTGATTTTAGTTTAACCCCCAAACCCCCGAGGGAGGTGGGGGGAGGGCGGATCCCTGCAGGTCCCTGAAGCCTCAGGGCTCAGACCCAGCGATCTGGCTCCAGGTCCGTGAGCAATCTCCAACACATCACGTGACACAAGAAAGGGACCCGAAGAGGACCGTGCTGCCACTCGGGAAGCAAGCTGGTGCCAAAGACGGAACAGGAGAGGTAAATAAATTAGCCCTCAAGGAGATAATCTTTTTTTTTTTTTTTAAGATTTTATTTATTTATTTGACAGAGAGAGGCAGTGAGAGAGGGAACACAAGCAGGGGGAGTGGGAGAGGGAGAAGCAGGCTTCCCGCTGAGCAGGGAGCCCGATGCGGGGCTCGATCCCAGGACCCCGGGATCACGATCTGAGCCGAAGGCAGACGCTTAACGACTGAGCCACCCAGGCGCCCCATCAAGGAGATAATCTAACCAACACAGCAAGAGATTCTGAAGTCAGAGAGTGGTTGATCAGAGTTGAGAATTTTTCACTGAACTCTACCCCTGAAACTAATAATACACTATATGTTAATTAATTGAATTTAAATTAAAAAAATAAACGTATGAAATCAAAAGGTTAAAACTTATAAAACTTACACTTACAGAATGTTCTATGTCAATTATATCTCAATAAAACTGGAAACATTTCTGAAAAAAAAAGTTGAATATCTGGTTGGTTGAGTTTTATGAAATTGGCCAAGTTTATAATGGTCATCTCTTTTTTTTTTAAGATTTTATTTACTTATATGACAGAGAAAGAGAGCACAAGCAGGGGGAGCAGCCAAGGAAGAAGCAGGCTCCTGGCTGAGCAGGGAGCCCGATGTGGGACTCAGTCCCACAACACCAGGATCCTGACCTGAGCCAAAGGCAGACGCTTCACCGACTGAGCCACCCAAGCGTCCCATCATGGTGGTCTTTTACAGGGACCCAAAGCTCAGCGTCTCGGAAGGCACTCTGGCTGGTTCCGAAGGGCCCCGACTCCCAGCAACTCTGCTGTCTTTCTTCCCCACTGAGCACATCTGACCGCCCAGGGTGCAGACACAGGGTTGGGATGCTAACGCTGGCCCATTGGCCCGCAGGACCACCCGCCCTCGGCCTGTGCGCCTCCCCTCCAGGCCCATCCTCCTGCACCTGCTCACTTCCATGAATACGGGATGATGACAAGAGTTTGCCAGTCATGAGGGCTGGTTAAAAATGACTCAGTACCCAGCGGGGGAAGCTGCCTTGTGACTCAGACATGCCTGGCTCTCCTGAGCGGGTGGCCTGGGATTTCCATGGAAGGCTATCAGGGCTCCCCAGGTCACCCCGGAGGACAAAGTTGCTGAGCGGCGGGGCTCCTGGCACTGGCCATGTGGCCCCCACTTCAGGCAGTAGCCAGGCAGACGGAAGCGAGCAATCCCCGAGGGTCACCATCATCCTTGTTTTAAAGACGAGCTCGCAGAGACGTGGGGCGGTTCAGGGAGTTACTCGGGGCTACAGGCTTCTTCTGCACAGAGACGCTCTGAGCCATGTCACACTCTGAGAGAGGCCACCAGGGGCCATCAGTGTTGTCAGGACGATGACCTGAGGCTGAGAAGAGTTGGGGGACAGCCCTCCCTCCCAAGCAGTGGGTCTCACTGTGGGCGCAAAGAGACAGTCATCTCCAGAGACTCTTGCGTATTTCACTATAGGAAAATGGAACCAGCTTAGTTCTGGCAAACTGCGCACATGTAGACGTCTCTCCATGAACTCTAGTCAGCCGATCTGTCAAAACTAAAGATGTCAGAGGAACAGAAGACTCGCCCAAACTTCGGCCAAAAGATGTCACGTAATCCAAGAATTGCACGAAAGTTTCAACCAGCATTGCTTCCAGGCTCATGGTCTACAAAAGAGCATGTGGGGAGGCTGGAGGATGGGGGGAGCTCCTTCCCCAACCTCACTGTCATTCCCCCAAAATGGTATCCGACCTTCTAAAACACACATTTGCACACCCATATGCACACGCACACAAACACACACACACACAAAAGATCTGTGTTCCAGGGAGAAAGTGCCCAACTCGAGGTCTGCCTGTTCACACCCGAGCTGGGAGCCCAGACCCCTGCCCCCCGCCACCAGCCGGCCCTCATCCTGCTGGGAAACAAATGAAAATGATACAATGGAAGCTCTAATTAAAGACATTTGACCTTTTGTTTCTCAAGTAATTTAGGGGTAAAAATACATGCTGATTCTTTTTCTGAGTATAGTTATGATATTTTCCCATTAAAAAAAAAAAAGCAACCACAAAGGAAAAGGAAACAATAGCGCAAAGAAACAACTGCATTTTCGAGGGAAGGGGGGTCCCTTTTGGAGGGCCCCCGCCCAAATCTGCAAACAGCCAACTTTAGAATCGATGCCAAGGCAAGCAATGTATGTGCCTCAATGCTGGGCAGGGAGGAACCTTCCAGAACGTCCCCCACTCTGTGGTGGCGGCGAGAAAGCTTCTATAGCGTGAGGAGCCCGCGGCGCCAAAGGGAGCCCGGGAGGCAGAAGCTGTTCCTAGTGTGCGCGTAGGACCACCTCTCCGACCACCGCGTGCGCGTGCGTGCAGCCACACACACACACATCACACACACACACACATCACACACACTACATACATTCCCTGTCACTGCGTTTAAATGACGTCCACTGCGGCCAAGGGGAGTAGAGGCTGGGACAAAGTGAAAGGGACACTTGCTTTACACTGTGTATCTCTCTGTGACTTCTGACTTTTGTACTTGAAAACGTGTGTGTGCGTTGTGTGTGTCCTGCGGGTGAACTGTTGTCTTCTAGGAGATTGTGACACAACTTCTTAATCTCCAGCAAGAACCCACTCTTCCCCGAGAGCCCACCATGCTCCCGCCCCTCCGACACACACACACCACATGGCACACCACTCATGCGCGTGCACGCACACACTTGCATCTGTCAGGGAGGAGTCTCTCCCCACCCCTGGCCTGTAGAACCCTCCCGAAGCATTTCTAAACCAGGTGCAGGGTGGGGCTCTGTTTGCAAAGCAGGTCAAAGTCCGGTCACGGTGCAGGCAGCTGGGCCTGGGCTGGCGGCACTTCCTAAACCTCTAGGACTCAGTGCCACCTAGAGGCTCCTCGGTTGCGCTAGTTCCCAATCTGAGGTGTAAAGGGACCGGCCAGTGGTTGGCATCACGCCAGGCAGAGGAGCAGAGGAGTGGCCCATGTCTTACTTGGACCTGGAGGGTCGGGGCTGCCCTTGGCGGTGCTGGCCAGGCCACCCGTCGGCTGGGAGCGCTCAACGGCCCCTGGGATGCGCCTACCCCCGCCCTTTGTATAGAACTCCTCCTTTGACACACACGGGCACCCACGTATGTGGGCATCTATCTTTACTTTTTGTCTCATTATACAAGTAAAGCATTTGAAAAGATGCTAAGCTTCATCAGTGGTCGGGGAATGCGGGCTGAAATCATACCCACGCAGCCGATCGCTAAGGGGAGCAGCTCCGAGGGCTGGCGAGCCTGGCACCCCCGGACCCCCGCCCCGCACAGGCGCGTGAGCCCGCCAGTCACTCGGGGAATCCGTCCGGCAGTCCGCTCCGCCGAGCCCCTGCAACCCTCAGCCCCACGGTTGCTGCGTGGCCTATTCCTGCTCCTTGTGCAGACACATAGACCCCTTGCCCGCCCAGGAGGATGACACAGGAGCCCCAGGAGGGACGGACTCTTGCAGGAGATGGTCAGAGCCTGCCGGTGGGCTTGGAGGAAGGTCACCACCAGCTGGCTCCCAGGTGCATAGAGGGGCGGGAGTTGCGCGCACTCTGGCCTCGCCCTCTAAGCCGGGGTTCCCAACCGGGGACGATGTGGCCCCCAAGAGGACGCGTGGCGATGTCTGGAGACGTTTTTGGTTGGCACAACTGGGGAAGGATGCTACTGCACCTCGTGGGTGAGACCAGACGTGCTGCTCGAGATCCTCCAGTGCCCAGGGTGACCCCGCACAAAATGCCAACAGCATGAGATTGACAAGCCCTCCCTTCAGTGCTCAGCTGGGGTGTAAATGAGTACTGCTTTTAAACAAATGGATGCTTTAGCTAAAAATTTGGAATGAAAAAATCGTAAGAACTCTATTATAATGCACATGCATTTTGCCTGTTTGGAAAAGAACAAAGCTGCGGGACAAATATGTCTCTCAAAGAATGAGAGCATGAATTTTTCCGGGGCTTACATGCCTCTTTTAATAATTCCCTTATCAACTGGTGGGAACCACTGTGTTCCCCAGCGGACCCGCCCCTCCTTCACCTCTCCGGGCCACTTGTGGGGATTTGTAAGTGCATCCACATCCAGCTCTTTGTACATGGACCTATTCAAGGAGATGAAAACACATCTCTGCAAAGTCCTTTTTCCCCTCAGGGTAATGTCTTGTTCAACATTCCTTTTGCCTAATTGGGTAATTTAATTATTTTTAACTATGAGATTGATGATTAAAAGGTCAGCACCATCGAAATGAACAGCTCACATGATCTGTTATGGTCGAAATTAGCCATGAAAATTGTTTCTGCCCACCATGGAGTGATTAAGCATTTACTTAATATTGCATAGAATTTACCAGATGCCATGGGACACACAAAACAGGTAGAAGACAGTCTCTACAAATGAGGAATTCTGTGTATTTTTTTGCCAAATGCCTTCTAGATTGTGGCTCTATTTGGTGTTTTAAAAACCCCAAAGCCTCTTTCAGTAACTGTGTTTACTTATTGATTCAAATCATTCAAATACAATCCAACTAAATTTCAAATTTTACTCTGGCTGTTCTGCTTCTGAAGAATTAAATGTTATCCTTTGGGGGGAGAAAAAAAGTTTTCTAGAAGAACCAAAACCAAACAGCTCCAAACGTCTCCCTAGAACCCGACATGAGGAACCAGCATTACCCTAAGCGACAGTCCCCAGAGGAGCGTCAGGAACCAGAATGGGAGGAAATGCAGTGTGCTTGTTGATGACTGGCTTTAAATTTAAAAAGTAAGACATGCACATTACAAACTAACATTGCAAACCACACCAGAAGGTGTGCAATGCAATGCGAGAGAAGGTCTCCCCACGGTCCGTTGTCTGTGTATTCTTTCAGAAATTCCTTACGCATGCAAAAAGCAAACATACATATTTTTAGGCAATGGGATGGCACTCTATACCCATTGATTTTGCAAGTTCCTTTTTTTTTTTTTTGCTTTATTTTTATTGTGATAAAATACATATAGCGAAAATCACCATCTTAACCATTTTTAGTGTACAGTTCAGGGGCACTCAGTACATTCACACTGTCCTGTAGCTGCTGCCACCGCCATCCGTCTCCAGTGTCCCCATTAAATACTGACGGCTCCTCCCCCAGCCCCTGGATCCCACCGTCCTACTGTCTGTCTCTATGAATCTGGCTGCTCTAGGGACCTCAGGGAAGTGGAATCAGACAGTATCTGCCCTCTTGTGTCTGGCTGATGTCACTGAGCATCATGTCCTCAAGGTTCACCCTTGTTGGAGCAGATGTCAGAATGTCCTTCCTTCTGAAGGCTGAATAATATTCCATTGTCTGTATGGTCTACATTTTGCTTATCCACTCATGTGCTGGTCAACACTTGGATGGCTTCCGCCTTTTAACTATTAGGAATAACACTACTATGGACATGGGTCTACAAATATCTCTTTAACACCCTCTTTTCGATTCTTTTGGGTATATTCACAAAAGTGGAACTGCTGGGTCATATGGTAACTCTATGTTCAATTCTTTTTGGAGAAACCACCATATCGTCTTCCAGAGTGGCTGCACTATTTTTACATTCCCACCGACAGTGCAGGATGGGTCCAACTTCTCCACATCCTCGCCAACGCTTGTTATGATGGGTTTTTTATGGTAACCATCTTAATGCGTAGGGGGTGGTATCTCGTTGTGGTTTGGGTGTGCATTTCCCTAATGGCCATCTGCGTATCTTCTGTTCACATTCCATGGGTTAGAACTTAATCCGATGATGGCATCTAAGGAAGGCAGAGAGATGCAATGCATCCGCTCCCTATTCTGCCTAACAATATCACTACCGACGTAGCAAATTAAAACTAAACATTGCTTTTCTTACAGTTTCTGGGGATCCGGAGCTTGCGCACAGCTGAACTAGGTCCTCGACAGGGCTGACGTTAAGGTGTTGGCCAGGGCTGCTTCCCCAGCCAGGGCTCAGCTGGGGAAAGAGCTGCCTCCAAACTCACTCTGGTCGTTGGCAGAATTCAGTGTCTCGTAGTTGTAGAGCTGAAGGCTTCCGTGTCTTGCTGGCGATCCATCAGAAGCTTCCCTCGGCTCCTAGAAGCCACCCTCAGTCCCTCGTCCTATGGGATTAACTCAAAGCCAACAAAAGAGAGAGAGGGACTTCAGCAAGAATGGGTGCTACAGTCTTACGTACATAATACATACACACCGTCACAGATGGCCCACAACCTTTGCCATATTCTCCTGCTTGGAAGCACATGCCCCGTCCACACCCAAGGGGAGGAGGCTATGGAACAGCAGGATCCAAGGACTGGGGCATCACCCAGGGTTCTGTCGGGGGGCCCCCTTAGAATTCCATGACGGTGGGAGAAAGCACTAGACTTCAGAGGGCAACCAGCTACCAGCCTCCACCACGACTCCAAATATTTTTCTTAGCAGTGGGAAATTGCTAGGTTGAAGATTGGCTTCATATTTTAATTGGATGGTTCTTTCGTGGTTGGTATTTTAAATTTGTTTATGGTATTCTTGACATGCAGAAGCTTTCAATTTGTGTGAAGTGAAATTTATCAATATTTTCCTTTACAGCTTCTGAATTTTGTCCTGATTTATGCCGTGCCACGAAAGACCTTCCCCATGCAAGGTTATATAAAATTCCATCCATGGTATCTCCTAAGATAACTCATGTGATTACGGCCAAGCATCCCATCTGGGAAGAAGGTTTTCTTCACGGTCACGGTGACTTGGTTATATAACCTATTTTGCTGCTGACTTGCTTGAAAAGCTATTTGTTCACAATTTCGCTCATCAGTGACTTTTTAAGGGGAAGAAGTAGGATTTCAGCAAATTATTTTCACCCTTTGATATACAATCCTACATCCATACAAGTATGGCTCTAAGATAAGCAATAACATTTCACAGAAAGCTCTTCTTTTGGTGCAAAATCAGCATCCCCCACGTGTAGTCAATGGTACAGTGTACTCCATGCTCTTTCTGCCTTCCTTGTACAGGACACAGCTTTTTGTGGCCTCGGAGGTTTGTTACCGTGTGGTTACTTCAAACAGAAAATTACGATTATGTCAGTAGGATCCATTCGCTTAAAGTCACCTTCCTCTCACACAGAAGCTAAATCTTGGGAAATCCCAAAGACGTGCAGGGAGTTCCTTTGCCGGCCACTCTGGGCCAGGAGCCCTATGCAAAGTGGGTAGTTGCTAGCAAAAAAAATTCTTCGAAAAATCGCCACCAGCAAAGGAAGGCCATACTTTGGTCCTAAAGATGTTGCACTTGCAATAATATTTATAAAATACCAGTATGTTTCAGAACAACCAAGTAGCATTGGGGCCTTCAAACGTGGCCTCCTAGGGACCCAATGTCTAGAGCAGGGGACAGGAAGCTGGAATGAAGAGACCGGTGTCTCATGCATCTTTGTATCTGCAACATTTTTTGAACCTGCAATGCCTGGTATTTGGCCCGGCCCAGAAAGGATGTCTGCAAATGCTTGTGTGGCTGATACAACTCTCCACCAGAGATGCAGATGGGTGAGCATTCACTGCTCAGCACGATTTCCACCAAGAGCCTTCACCCTATCAATGGCAGAAACTGGAACTGAGTCAAACCTGGGCCCCCCACTGTCCTGAGGGGCTGCTGGGTTCCAGAGGACCTGCCTAGCTCCTAGGTGCTGGGGAGGGGCTGCAGGTCATCTGTCCCTGCTGCCGCTTGAGAGGGGGGGCCCTCCCCCTGTAGTCCTGCTGCACCATCCCCCTTGGCCCCTCAGCAGGTGCCTCCCTACCACCTGCGTCCCCACTCGTGGTCCTGCTCAGCGGCTCTTGGCCTTTAGAAAACCAAAGCCCAGACCTGAGTCCAGTTTTGCTCTTTCTGCCATCCCATCCCTTCCCAGAGACAACTAGGAGCCTGCCTGAGGGAAGGGTCCAGGGGCTAAAGGAAAGCATCTCCTCACATCCCACCACCCTGGCCAGAGAGGCTGATGCCACAGGGAGATTCAGGCTCCCCGCACAAATGACCAGCATCCAGTGATAACGCAGAAAACCCTCTTCTTAAAAAGGAAGGATAAATGGTTCTTTAACACTGCAAGGCTGTGCAAACATTGATTTAGGTAAGTATGAATAAAGGAGCTTTCAGGAGACACTAAAAACTTGATTATGAATTACAACAGAGGCTGATGGCTTTGGCAGAGCTGGAGCCCCAGGAATACCGGTTTAAACCAGAAAGGTTGTCCTTTCTCTGACGTAAGCTTGCAGGTGCTGGGTCCACAGTCACCAAGACTGTCTCTCTCTGCCGTGGACCTCCCCACTCCCGGGGTGGCTTCAGCCATGGCCATCACAATGGCTCAGCACCACCCTGGCCCCATGGCAGGCGCTGGGGGGGAGGAAAGAGGGAGGGGGGTCCGTTCCCTCGGAGGGCACAACTCCGAAGTCGCATTTCATGCTTCCCTTCACCTGCCCTTGCCCGCCCCCAGCTTCAAGGGAAGCCTTACGGAGCCCAGAACCGGGGTTGCTAGAGAAGATGGTGCAAGAGGGAAATAAAGAGTGATGTGCAGTCTTGGATGCTCTGATAGAATAAAACAGCTACTTTCTCTTATTTTTTCTTGTATTATAATTTTTTCATCAGTTTCAGAGGTAGAATTTAGTGTAAAATAGCTACTTTAAAAGAATTCTCCCCAGCCTTCAAGGCCTAAGCCAAACCCCTCCCCCTTCATCAGTTCCCTGAGCCGACAGTGCTCTGGAGCTGCCCTTCTGAACTTCCCCTGTGCCCTCGGGGCGGCCTGCAACCCACCACAGCACCACCACCCGTTCCTAGCCGCCTCCAGGGGAGGGAGCTCGCCTTTCCCCACCAGCTCATTCCATTTCCTGCCATGACGACAGTCTTTTTATTGAGCTTTGTGGTTGACAAACTTCCATGATCTCCCCAACGCCCATTTGACACACACACACACACACACGCAAACACACTCACAAGCTCACACGCACTCACACACTTCTCTGCAAGTAGACCCCTGACGTTCGCAGAAGCATGCAGGGTAAGCCCTACCTAGTGCGGAGGGGGGCCGGGCCTGACCTGTCCCCTCTGCCACCCAGTGCGGCCACACGGCCCAGCTCTGGCCGATGAGATGGACGTGGACGTTCCCTGCAGGGTCTTCTAGAAACCCTTCTCTCCTGCACAAAGGGGACAGCGCTGGCTGGCAGCACCCTCCCCTCTGCCCTGACCCTCTTCCCCCAGCTCAGCAGCCTCTGCAGGTCCTGGGGGCTGGGACGAGCAGCCCCTGAGCCCCTGAAGCCCACGACCGCCCCACTCCAGACCTCTCGATAAATATGACGACCCAGTTAATGCAGCACAAAAGAAAGCAGGCGTAAGCCATGAAAAGACACGGGAAACGTAAATGCGCACCGCAGAGTGAAAGAACTGATCTGAAAAGGCCGCACGCTGCCTGATTCCAACTATTTGACATTCCAGAAAGAAGTGTGTGGAGACAGTAACACCACCGGGGGTTTCCCGGGGATGACAGGCAGAGCACAGACAGCTGGTGGGGCAGTGAACCCCTCTGGAGGACACTATGATGGTGGAAACCTGCGCCTACACAGAACGTACACAACCAACAGGGAGCCCGGATGCCTGCTGATCGACTCTGGGTGGTTATGTGTCAGTGCATGTTCTTCGATCATAACCCACGCACCACAACAGTGGGCGGCGGGGGGGAGGTCCCGTGGGGGGAGGGGTAGATGGGAGGCCTCTGTATCCTCTACGAAATTTTGCTGTGAACCTAAAACTGCTCTTTAAAGTAGTCTACTGGGAGGCACCTGGGTGGCTCAGTCGTTAAGCGTCTGCCTTCGGCTCAGGTCATGATCCCGGGGTCCTGGGATTGAGCCCCGCATCAGGCTCCCTGCTCAAGGGGGAGCCTACTTCTTCCTCTCCCTCTGTCCCCCCCCCTGCTCGTGCTCTCTCTCTCTCTCAAATAAATAAATAAAATCTTAAAAAAAAAAAAAAAACTAGGCTACTAATTTAAATATGTATATATATGACTACTCATCCCTATTTGTTTCCACCTCTGCGGTCAGAACCCAGCGCGCTTCCAGCTGACACATCCCTGCCCTCAGTCGCCCGCCACACCTCCTCTTCCCCCAATGGTGAGCTTACAGAACCCATCGGGACCCCTTCCCAGGCTGAGGGTCTGGGAGACAACCTGCCTGGGGCCACAAGCCCACTGCATCCTGTGGCCAGCCCACTCTTCTTCGTGGCCACAGCACAGGCCAGGAGCTGGGAATCAGGTCGGCCGGGAGCTGCCAAGTGGAACAGAGCCGAGAGGCCACAGGCCCATGTTCCATGGCCACGCGGGGCTGAGATGGACCCAGGACTCACGCTGGGCTGGAATCTGAACTCTCCTGCCCAGTGGGTCACCCACCACTGGGATCCACCAGCCCTCCCGTGGCTGGGCACCCCGAGCAGAGCCGTTCTGGCCTTAGTTATAGAAGGGGGAGCCCGGGGGATTGCAGGCTCCCGGAGCGCAGGGTGGGTGGGAGCCTCTGTGTCCACCTGTAGGTCCCCAGGGCTTGACACTGCGCCTGGCGCCGAACAGTGCTCATTCTCATCCCCCTGTGCTCCCGAAACAGCATCAAGTCCCTGCTGAAAACCTTGCCTTGATCTCAGCCCAGAGCAGAGCGCCCTCAGCAGGCCGAATGGAAAACAGCGGAGAGAACGGTGAGGGGAGGGGGGGCTTGTCCCCTTCCTTAGCGAATGTGGACGTGGCCTCCGGAGCCAGCCGAGGGCTTGATGGCTCTCAAGTGTGGCCCAGTGGGAGGGGGAGACGCTGCCTGGGAGGAAGCCCAATAGACGCAGACAATTTACTGTTCCCAAGAGGGCACCTGGGGGGCCCACCTCTTCAGAGGGGTCCGCCGAGAGCACGTGGGGTCACATATGGAAACCATATCAGCCGAGGACGACCCGGCATCTGGAGACGTGGCCCAGCCAGGGGCTGAGCAGTTAACCAAGGCAGGAAGCCTTGTTAACCGAGCCCGCCCATGCAAACAGCACACACAGACCCGGGGGTCTGTGGACTGAGCAAAATCCCTCACATTCCAGCGACTTTTCCTCAGGTGCCCTTAGAAGGGGCAGTGGGAAAAGCCATGCACTTTTCGGTCTTAATAAATGTCACCAGCGGAGACTCGTTCAGGCCAGTATCGTTGAGGACGTGACAGGGCCCGGATCACAGAGGTGCACACTCGGGGGCAGGCCAGCTCGGACGAGGGAGGTCGCAGCGTGCCCCCCGGAGAGGCCACCTCGGTCCCTTTGCCACGGTGTCCACTCAGAAGAAATCAGGAAACGACTGAAACGTCCAAAATAACACAATATTGAGTTTCTGAATCAACAGGCTTCCCCCCAGACCCAACTTCTCCCTGAGAACAAACCCTCCTAAACTTGGGCATATTAATATCTGCAGGGCTGAATGTTCCAGATCTGCTGATAAAGATCAGCGTCTTCCAGGAAAGGACCACTTTTTAAATCTTTGGTAATAACTAGCAAGAATTGCATAAAAACGGCGAGAGAAATAAAATCCTTTAAAAATATATTTAAAAACAGTCAGCAGACATTTTAAAAGGTCTGATGCATACGGATTTCTTTGGTATGTTTTTAATCGCCTACAGGTCCTGGGAGAAGGAAGAACAAAGAGTGTCATTGATACCATACATACTTAAGAAAGAGCAGGTTGTAAATGCCAGGGTCACCGGGCCTCTTTGTGGGGAAATACTGCCCCCTAGTGACCAATTTTCACGGACCTATTTCTGTAAATCAACCCCTGGGTAAAGACAACCTGCAGATTGTACCCCTTGCAGTCATATAGGACCTGACCATCTTGGCCCCCTTTGACTCCCTTGTACTCCTGAAGGAAGCCCACAGACCCAGAGCCACTTACTTCTAGGCAAGGAGAAATCTGACGTCAGAACACTCCTCCAGCATTCACGCCGGAGTTCCCAGTGGATCTTACGAGTATGTGGGCTGATGCTGTTAGGAAGAAGGCCTCACTTCCACACCAATTTTTTTTAACATGCTCCACGAATCAGTGAACTGCAAATGCCCAAGAGAGGTAAAGTGTAAATTCCTTCCAGCCCGCATAACTTACCTGCTGGATTTTTTGCCGTAACATGAGACTGCTGTTCCAAACATTCCCAGTGACTTTTAAGACTTTCTATCAAGGCAAGTTCACTGTGGGTATTTTTACCCTGATTACGACGTGTAATTGTTGGCACGGTCCCGTGCTTCCTGTAATCCCCATGTTCGCTAAATATTTATCCAATTCGACTGGGTCTTTCTGAGCATCTACTGTAAGCCAAGAATTGCTGGGAACCTGTGCCCTCAGGCTTCCCGGGAGTAGCAGCTTCATCACCTGGGAGCGCGTGAGAGAGGCGGGGTCTCAGCCCACCCCGACCCACCCCGACCCACCGAGTCTGCATCTGCATTTTGCCAAGATCCCCCATGTGGTTTGCATTAGGGTTTGAGATGCTCTGCAGCGGTTTCCAGACATGAGCGAGCATGAGCATCATCGGGAGGGGGTGTTAAAACACCGCTGGGCCCAGCCCTGGGGGTCTGACTCGGTGGGCCCAGGTGAGCCTGAGAATGTGCTCATCTAACAAGTTCCTGGGGGGTTCCAGGCCTGAGGGCCACACTGGCTCTGGACCTCGGCTGCATGTTGGCATCTCTAGGAGGTGTAAACAACATCGACCCCCAGGCCCCACCTCCGGAAACCAGATGAAAGTGTGGCTTGGGCACTGAGCATTTGAAAAGTTCCCTGGATGCGAACAGGCAGCAAAGATTGGGAACCACTGCTCCAAGGGACCAAGGGGAGACATCAGAAGTCCTTTATTGCCACGTCCTGCTAAGCCACGTGATTGTCTGATGAGAATATGTTGGTAAGGGCTCTCCGGAAGCCTACATACATCCTCTTTGAGAGCTAATGCAGGACAAAAGGTGTTGCAACACACCAGAGAGCAGTGTGAAGTCTGCCCGGCGGGGGCAGGAGGGAGACAGGGAGAGGACAATCAGGTCACCTGAGCTTCAGAGAAGCCACTGAGAAGAATGTCCTAGGGTAGCGAGTCAGCCGCTGTCCTGTTGGGATGCCCGCAAACCCTCACAGCCGCGAGCTGGGGCTGGAGTTTACCCTAAGCAAAGCCAGTGCGAGAGCCATGTCCATGTCGTGGAAACTACCTCTAAGACCGTCCCTCTGAACTTTTTTGTTTCCAAATATCAGAAAGCGGTGGTCCTCACCTTTTTAGGCTGGCAACTGCAGAACAGGCAGAGGACAGGCGGCTCTCCACTTGGGCTGAGAAAACAAATCATCACCTGGATCAATACAGCCTCTTCTGGAACCATGGCATAACGCGGAAGGTTTGTTTTCCCCACCAAGACCCTTGCAACAAATAAACAGACACGACCAGCGCAACGTCATAGAGAAAGATTCTCAGTACT
Source organism: Neomonachus schauinslandi (assembly GCF_002201575.2). Taxonomy (NCBI): domain Eukaryota; kingdom Metazoa; phylum Chordata; class Mammalia; order Carnivora; family Phocidae; genus Neomonachus; species Neomonachus schauinslandi. Next base: position 6,390,686 of record NC_058403.1, on the reverse strand, counting down.
AGTGACCATCCAGTATCACCTAAAGTAGCAAAAATAGCCTGTGGTCCTGATAGAGGGACATAAGGACACTGGACCGGGGAACCGAGCAGTACCCGTGCAAGGGCTTGGGGCTAGAAATCGAAAGGCCTGAATCACCTGTAAATAGAATTAAGAACTGCTGCCTGCCTCTCTAGGCTGTTGTGGAAAGCATATGGAAACTGTGAAAACACTTTGTAGGGCACCCGGGTGGCTCAGTTGGTTAAGCTCAGGTCGTGATCCCAGGGTCCTGGGATGGAGCCCCGCATCGGGCTCCCTGCTCTGCGGGGAGCCTGCCTCTCCCTCTCCCTCTGCCGCTCCCCCTGCTTGTGCTCTCTCTCTCTCTTTCTGACGAATAAATAAAAATCTTTAAAATAAAAAATAAAATTTAAAAAAAAATTTTAAGAGACCAAACAAATAAAAATAGTGGGAAATTACAGCTAACACTGCATATTATCTTAATCATTTTCTTCTTAAAATTCAGAAGGGAATTTTTGGAAAATCATTCAATGGCAAGATGTTTCCAGAAGGTTATTCAGGGGACTTTGCTTCATTAATTGCTTCATTCGACAGAATTTTATTGAATGGCATCTATGTGTCAACTGAAGCGGTGTGTCTTTTATTCCACGTAAATTTCCCTACAACGGTAACATTCAAAATATTTATGGGGAAATAAACACAGGCAGTTCTGTACAGAACAAGATGGTTAGTTGGGCATGTCTTCTTTTCCTCCCTTCCAAGAACCCATTAAAATGAAAGCAAAGGATATTTAAAAGCATAAGCCCATAAAAGCAGAGACACAGGAATCCTACAGAAGCCCTTCCCTGAGTGAAGCTGAAACCTCTCTTGGCAGGAACAGAGCTGATCGGGACGGTTTTCCTTCCCTAGTAGAATCTCGTGAAAGGGAATTCTTAGGAATATACTTCACGCAGAAGGAATGTGACTTCAGAAAAAGGGTCTGAACAACAGAGCAAGGAAGGAAGGACAAAGAAGGTGGTAAATGAGTGGGCAGACTTCAGTGAACTTCAGTTACAGAAAATGCTAATCATAGTAATGACAACTGGGTTTTTTAATCTGTACAGATTTGCACCTAAAAGCCCAGTCGATTAATCACGTAAATCAGGGAGAGAATGAATAGACCAAATGTTTTCTAAGATCCGTGTATCGCCTAGGAGAAGGACAAAGGTTTTCATTAAACAGTAACTTAATTTTGTATGTTGTAAATTTCTGAAGTAACCACTAGAAGAATAAAAACAGATAGTGTAACTTACAAACCAGAGGGGGGAAAATGGGATGACATAAGGGAAAACCTCGTTAGATCCCACCAAAAACAAAAAATGGAACATCGCTGGAACATCGACAGCACAAAATAAGATGGTAGAAGTAATCCAAATATAACAATTACATTAAGTGCAAATGGAGTAAATGCCTCACTTAAAAGGTAAAAATTTCACCTTTTAAAATCCAGTTGTAGGCTGTTTACGAGAGATGCAGGAGGAAAAAGATGTGTGTATACTAAGCAAATACTAACCAAAGGAGAGCTGTTGCCACTAATTAATATCAGATAAAATATAATTTAAGTCAAAGGCATTTCAGAGACAGATAAGAGCGCTCGTGAGATGCCAACATGGGGCGATGTCCCCTTTTCCCACTTGGTGTTTGCGTGAATGTGCTCACTCGGTGGCTATTTGTGATCCGTGCACTTTGCCATATACAGAGAGAGCGGGCTGCTCTGTCCACTTCTGCTTCAAGTCACATTTCTCTCCCCAACGTGGCCAAATGAGGACTTCCTTTGTGTAAGGGCAGAATCGGTTCTGTATGTCAGGCCTGGATCCTAAAATCTCTCCTCTGAGCGTCCCTGAAGTGCCTTCTATTTCTGCTCATCTGACTTTGCTTAATTAAGACTCTCGATAATTGTGGCAGGTGCATATGGTCGTTAAGTACGTAGACCCTCACAAAAGCACCAGAAGTCAAAAGTAGACTTTTCTTTAAAAGCTAAGACTTAGGGGCACCTGGGTGGCTCAGTCGTAAAGCGTTTGCCTTCGGCTCAGGTCATGATCCCAGGGTCCTGGGATCGAGCCCCGCATTGGGCTCCCTGCTCAGCAGGAAGCCTACTTCTCCCTCTCCCACTGCCCCCTGCTTATGTTCCCTCTCTCCCTGTCTCTCTCTCTGTTAAATAAATAAATAAAATCTTTTTTTAAAAATTAATTAATTAAAGCTAAGATTTAAAATCCCTACTTATTTTTTTTAAAAAAGGGAGAGAGGGAGCTTTGTAAAGAAACGTACCTACAACAGTCAAACACACTGAATTTGTAAAGTAATTAAAACATAAAATAACTTGACAAATAATTTGTGGATTGGCTTGCTTCATGACTTGGTTCTGTTCTAAGTTCATGAGCAGAAAAACCAGGGCCTAAAACTCTCCTTGCAATTCCATGGCATCCAAGCCTCATCTGTTGGCCCCAGCCAAACGCCAACCCCCCATTACCCCTGAGAGGTGCTCGGGTAATCCCGGGTCCAGGAGGCACCGTCCTTCCTCTAGAGGAGTTGCAATACCAACATGTTTAGTTAAAACCAACATCAACGTGTCTACTTGTGTTGTTGGTGACTTTGCCTCTAGGTACCTGCCTGGAGAAAACATGAGCGCGCTCAGACTCCACAGTGAGGACCTCGGGGAGACCAGCATGGACACCTCAGAGTCTACTGGTTTCAACCTCTTGGAGGGAGACTCGAGGGTCAGGGTTGGGTTCCCCGGCAGAGGGAAGTAAGCCCAGAGAGTGAGTGCGTTCATCCCCTTCCTGCTCTGCATCCTGCCAGAGCCCAGGTAGCCAAGAAGACAAAAAGATACAGTAAAAAAGGTTTCTGCTTGGGACTAACTAAACCCAAGTTCAAATCCGGACTCTGTCAATTATAGCTGATTATGGATCAGCTGCCTCTCTGCTCTGCAGCTTTCTCAATCATAAAAATGAGGACATACTTACCTTAGAGAATTGTTCTGAGTATAAAATATGTCGGAAACACCGAGAGATCAGCTCACAGCAGGAAGTCAGCTAAAGCAAACCCTTCCCTGCAGCTGACGGCAACATAAGCAGACGAACAGCCAGCATTCCTGAGAGACCCAGCACCCCGTTGGGGAGCTTTCGAGGCCCAAGACCACTCGGCCCCAACCCATTCCAAGCCCCTAGAGTGATTTCTGCCAACGCTGCCTGCTCTCTATCCTGAAGCTAACAGAACTTTCTGTAATCCTGGAAATGCTCCGTATTTCCACTGTCCAATAGCCACGTGATGCTCCTGAGCACTTGAAATGTGGCTCGAGCAACAGAGGAACCGAATCTCTAACTTCATTCTGGGTAATTTAAATGAAAATAGCCTCATGTGACCAGCGGCTACCACAGCGGGCAGCTGGGTCTTTGAGACCTCTGCTCAGATCTGGGGGTTCATCGGAAGGGTCAGATCATTCCGAGCAAGGGCAGCCCCACACTCATTACATCAAGCAGCTCACACCGGGCGGCATCCCCACGAAATGCTGGGTTCTGTGGCTGGGGTTAGAGTTAGGACAAATCAGTCACTTTTAGACTTTTACAAAGCACGCAAGTCTGATCGGACGTAAACCCAAGCTGCAGGAGAGCCTGTTTCTGATACGTTGGTTAAATATGCCGAAACCGGTTTTTGTTTCTCTCTTCCTGGTTTCATATCTCACATGCCCAGTGCTCACACGCACTCACACGCACTCACATGCACACGCATGCACATGCACACAACCTCACACACTTAGAACTTTGATGTTCCAGCCACCGCCATCTGCTCTTCAGCTGGTGGCCGAGGTCGGTAAGGGTGCAGGAGCTTGGCGATGCTGAAAAGAGCTGCGCTCGTTCTAACAGCCTTCAGAGAGAGCCTGTTAGCCTGTCTCCTCCTTCAAGCCCAGAGCCTGTTCGGCCTTCTGGGACTGGCCTGGGGCAGGATCTGCTTCTCAGGAACCAGAGTAATTAGAAGATTTCATTTGCTTTCAAAGAAAGTCGGTATGGGCCACAGAGCAACAGGCTCCATTCGGACTTACCAACGCATTCCGCAAACCTAGCTGAGCGAGCAGAGGCTCTGTTGTAGGCCGGGGTGTCTCCTCCCTTCCTTCCTGAACCTTCTGCAGGGCCGGCGGGCTGGCAAGAAACAAAGAAACAGACAGTGCCAGGTAGTGATGGAGTTAGCGAGGAGAAGAAAGCGTGGGAGGGAATGAGTGGGGGCGGGGGGCCTCCCTCTGCTCAGACTACGGTCACAAAACGCCACAGGCTGGCCGCTTGAACGACAGAAGTTCGCGTTCTCCCAGTTCTGCAGGCAAGACGTCCAAGATCAAAGAGTCAGCAGGGCTGGTTTCTTCTAAGGCTTCTCTCCATGGTGTGCAGACACGGTCTTCTCCCCATGTCCCTCTCTGCACGTCTGTGTCCTGATCTCTTCTCATAAGGACACTGGTCAGAGTGGATCAGGGCCACCCTCGTGACCTCGTTTTCACTTTCTCACCTCTCTATAGACCTTATCTCCAAATACAGTCACATCCTAAAGCACTGGGGGTCAAGCCTTCAACATATGAATTTTGGAGGGACACGGTTTAGCGCCTAGGAGGGCTAGAGGCAAGAGGGAGGGAAGGGGGTCAGTCCAGGGATCCCTGTGGATCGGAGACAGACGAGGCAGGTCAACTTCTGAACTCAACCTCTTGGAGGTGACTTCATAATGGGGCCGTAGAAGCCGGACAGGAAGGGCTTGCTTGTGGCCGCAGGATCCGCCTAGTCCCTGACGTCAATTTCTTCATCGTCCGCGCACCTGAGGGAGAGGGCAAAGTCCTCCCCGGTGCTGTGGATGCAAGAGGCCTCCTGCCACGGAAAAGGCTGGAAGGATTCCTCCTCAAGGAGGGCAAGTCTCACAAACGGCACCCCAACATCCCTGTGCTGGGCTGGGGTCCGTAGGATGATCCTGCCTCTTTGTAGCTTCAAGTTTAAAACAGGTGCAGCCTCAAGCAGTGCTTCCCTTTGGTTAAGTTTCCTTATAAAATACTTGCATTTCAGGACCCATGCCTGGCAGTGAAAGAGAGGGCCTCCAGGCCACCAGAGAAAGATGCTCGATGTCGCCCTAAGGATCAGATCGGCACTAAAGGGACCAGAGACAGAGGATCATCAGGACGCCAGGCACCGCCTACAGGAGCGGACAGCACAGGGTGGACCCCAGCAGCGCTGCAGGGCCCCCTCGGGCACCAAGAATAGCGGCCCAGATTGAATGCCCAGAAAGGATACCCCAACCAAAAGGAAGGGCAGAGTCAGACCCACTGTTTTCACCATCTGGGGAAGAAGACCCCAAGGTAAGATGGCCGGAGAAGTAGACAGGTCTGTCACAGAAACCAGGAAGGTCAGGTTAGATTATTTTTTAATGGCTTTACTGAAGTATAATTTACATACTAAAAAAAATTGACCCACCCTAAGTGTATAGTTCCATGAGTTTTGATAAGCGTATACCTTACTGTCAAACGATCAACACAATCAAGTTTTAGAACACTTTCATTACCCTAAAAATTTGTCACGTGCCTTTGCCTTCAGCCTCAGGCAACCATTGGTCTACTTTCGGCCTCCATAGTTTGGCCTTTTCTAGAATTTAATACAGATTTATTTGGACAATGTGTAGTCTTTTATGTATGGCCTCTTTCACTCAGCATCATACTTTTTATTTATCTTCTTTAAGACTGATTTATTTATTTGAGAGAGAGAGTGAGCACACAGGGAAGAGGGACAGAGGGAAAAGGAGAGAGAGAATCTCAAGCAGACTCCCCACTTGGCGGGGAGCCCAACTCTGGGCTCGATCTCACAACCCTGAGATCATGACCTGAGTCGAAATCGAGAGTCAAACCCTTAACCAATGGAGCCACCCGGGTGCCCCAGCATCCTGGCTTTTTAGATTCACTCATGTTGGTGCATGTATCAACAATTTATTCTCTTTTAATTGCTGAGTATTATTCTATTTATGGATATGTTATGACCACATGTTATAGTATTATAATATAATACATTATAATAACATTTTGTTTGTTCATGCACCAGTCAAGGGACATTTGGGTTGTTTTCACTTTTCGGCTATTACGAATAATGCTTCTACACACGAGTGGACATGTATTTTTGCTACTCTTGGATAGATACCCAGGAGTGGAATTATGGGGTCATATGGTAAGCTTAATGTTTATGGCATGTTTAACTACATAAGAAAGTACAAAACTGTTTATCCAACCATTTTCCATCCCCACCAGCAGTGTTTGAGGGTTTCAATTGCTCCACATTCCTGCCAACACTTAATATTTTAATTCATTTTTTAAAATTGTAGTTATTCTACTAGTTTTATAGTAGCTTCTCATTTGTTGCCTTAATTTGCATTTTCCTAATGACCAGTGATGTTGCTCATCCTTCCATGTGTTTATTGGCCATTCATATATCTTCTTTTGTGAACATCTCTGATTTCATTTGTCCATTTTTTATTGAGTTGTTTTTCTTATTAAGTTGTAAAAATCCTTCATATAATTTCAGTGAGTTACCTTGGCACCTTTGTCAAAACTCAATTGATCATATGCCTGTGTCTCTAGTTTCAAACTTTCTATTCTGTTCCTCCTTTGAGCTAAATGTTTATCCTTATGTTGATCCAATGCTTTCTTAATTACCACAGCTTTATAGTAAGTTTTGAAATCAGGTCACTGAAGTCCTCCAACTTTGTTCTTCTCTTTCACAATTGTTTTGGTTATTCGTTGCTTCTCCATATAAATTTTAGAATCAGTTTGTATCTTACATAAAAAAATGCTGGGATTTTTATTGGGATTGTGTTGAGTCTATAGATACCTTTGGGGTTAACTGTCATCTTAATAATCCTGGGTCTTTCAGACTGTGGTATCCCCCTCCATTTCATTTAGGTTTTCTCTCATCAACATATTTTATCGGCGCCTGGGTTACTCAGTCATTAAGCGTCTTCCTTCGGCTCAGGTCATGATCCCAGGGTCCTGGGATGGAGTCCCACATCCGGCTCCCTGCTCAGCAGGAAGCCTGCTTCTCCCTCCCCCTCTGCCTCCTGCTCTCCCTGTTTGTGCTCTCTCTGTCAAATAAATAAATATTTTTTTAAAAAAAGAACAGGGGCGCCTGGGTGGCTCAGTTGGTTAAGCGACTGCCTTCGGCTCAGGTCATGATCCTGGAGTCCCTGGATCGAGTCCCGCATCGGGCTCCCTGCTCAGCAAGGAGCCTGCTTCTCCCTCTAACCCTCCCTGCCTCTCATGTACTCTCTCTCTCTCATTCTCGCTCTCTCAAATAAATAAATAAATCTTTAAAAAAAATTTAAAAAATAAAAAATAAAATAAAATAAAAAAAGAACAAAGTATGTTTTAAACTTCAGAGCAGGTTGTTAGTAATATTTCCTTATTATCTGCTTAATGTTTGTAAGATCTGTAGTGATGTCCCCTCTTTCTTTCCTAATTGGTAATTTGTGTCTTCTTTCAATCTGATGAAGGTTTATCAATTTTATTGACCTTTGCAAAGAACCAGCTTTTGGTTCCATTCATTTTCTCTTTTTTACTTTGTTGATTTCCACACTGACCTTTACTATTGCCTTCCTTTTACTTACTTTGCATTTAATTTTCTCCTCTTCTTTAGCTTCCTAAATTGAAAGCTTAGTTTACTGATTTTAGACCTGTCTTCTTGTATAACATAAGCATTCAAAGCAATAAATTTCCTTCTGACTTCTTCAGCAACATCGCACAAATTTGAATATGTTGTGTTCTCATTTTCACTAAACCTGATATATATTTTAATTTCCCTTGTGATTTCCTCTTTGATTCATGAGTTATTTAGAAGTGTGTTGTTTAATTTCCCCATATTTTAGGATTTCTCAGATTTCATCTGTTATAGATTTCTAAGTTATTTCCATTCTCATCTAACAGCATGCTATGTATGGTAGAAATCTTTTTAAATATATTGACTCCTGTTTTATCATTCAGTTTATGGTTTATTTCATGAACATTTCTTGTACGTTTGAAAAGAATAAGTATTCTGCTATTGTCAGATGAAGTATTCTATCAAGGGGGTTGGTAGTGCTGTTCGAGTTTTTTATATTCTTGCTCAACTATGCCTACTTTCTCAATTACTGAGAGAAGAATATTGAAATCTTCAACTATATTGTTGATTTTTTTAATGTTTTTATTTCATTTATTTTGGAGCTCTCTTATTAGGTACAAATAAATTTATAATATTTAACTTATTTCTGTTGTATTGACCCTTTTATTATGAAACGCTGTCTCTAGTAACATTCATTTTTAAAGTCTATTTTGTCTGATATTAATAAAAATCATCCCATTTCCTTTCTGATTACTGTTTATATGTTTGCATCATATACATTTTGTCATCCTTTCACTTTAATCTATTTGTATCTTTGAACTTAAACTGATCTCTTACAGACAATATATCTCACTTTTATCCAGTCAAACAGTTTGTTGGAATTTTGATTGGAATTTTTAGTTCATTCCCCTTAATATAAGTCTACCATTTCACTAATTTTTCCTATAAGTCCCATTTTTCTCTCTTTTTAATCTGTTATCCTTGTACCTTTATGTTAACAAATGTTTTAGTGTTCCATCTTAATTCCTGTATTGACTTTAACTATATTTCTTTGCATTATTTTTAGTGCTTTACCTAAGTATTACAGTATACATCTTTTACTTACCACAATCTGTTTGAAATTAACACTAACTTCTAATAAAATATTGGAACTTTGTATATGTCTAGCTCCATTCCCTTTTGTGCTACTTTTGGTGCTATTGTTGTCATATATATTAATTTCTATATGTTAAAGCCAAACAATACAGTATTATAATTTTTGCTTTATATGGCCATCTTTTTTTAATTAAAAATTATATGTGTATATATAAATTTCACATATATATTTATGTTTTTCAAATATATTTATATACATATACATATACATAGATACAGATACTATATGCATATAAATATATACATACATTTATATATAATATATATATTATACATATATATTTCTTACATCTTCACATGTTTCCATTTAGGGTTTTCTTCAATCCTTCTTATGTATCTGAGTTACTATCCAAGCTACCATCTGAAGTCATTTCTCCCTAGCAATTCTTTTTAGCACAGGTCTGCTAGTGACAAATTCTGTTTTATTTTCCCTTTAAAAAAAAATCTAAAAATGGCTTTATTTTTGTCTTCAGTTTTGAAGGACACCTACTGGTTATAATTTCCACCGCCCCCCCCTTCAGCACCTTGATTATGTCATTAAATAGAATAGGAAGCCATTAAAAAGAATAGGAAACCACTGTTCTTTTACAGAAAATGCAGTAAATTCACAAAGTCTCTTGGGCTTTCAATGTCTTTTGGCTTCTCGTGTTTCTGGGAAAAGTCAGCAATAAACCATATTGTTTATTGTTTCCTGTATATGATGTAACATTTTTCTTTTGTTCCTTTAAAAATATTTTCTTTACCTCTGGCTTTTAGCAGTTTGACTATGAGGTGTTTTTCTCTTTGTTCTTTAGATAATTTCTATTATTCTATCAAATTTAATTATTCTTTCTTCTGACATGTGACTCATGCCATGAACTTTTTATTTCAGTGAGTGTACTTTTAAGCTCTAGAATTTTATTTGCTTTTTTCCATTTCTGTTGAGATTCCTTGCTTATTCATTGTCAGTATATTTTCCTTTAATTCTTTGGACGTATTTTTAATAGCTGCTTTGAAGTCTTTATTTGCCAGATAGAATGTCTGAGCCCTTCAGAGCCAGTTGCTTTGACTGGTTTCCCTCCACCTCCCCTCCCTGAGTTTGGGAAATATTTTCTTTTGTTTGCATGTCTGCCAATTTTTATTTAAAAGCAGACATTGGGGTCCCTGGGTGGCTCAGTTGGTTAAGCGTCTGCCTTCGGCTCAGTGGTGATCCCAGGTTCCTGGGATGGAGTCCCACGTCGGGCTCCTTGCTCAGCAGGGAGCCTGTTTCCTCCCTGTGCCTGCCGCTCCCCCTGCTTGTGCTCTCTCGCTCTGACAAATAAATAAAATCTTTAAAAATAAAAATAAAAATAGACGTTGTAGGCAATATTTTGTAGCAATTCTGGACTTTGCTTTGTTCTGAGAGTTGTTGGTTTTAATAGACAATTAACTTGCCTTGACTCAACCTGCAAATCTATCTCACTTTCAATGGATAGCCATTGATATCTCTGCTTATTATTTTTATTTTTTTAAGTCTGGCTCTTAGGTTTTCCCTTCACCTGCATAGTTTTGTAGCCAGGCAATGATTTAGGCAGAGGTTATGCTAAGATACTTCAAGCCAATGTATCCACCTCCACTGCCTAAGCTGTGTGTAGATAGAGGGATATTTTCAAAAGCACAGTAAATTTACCAGTCTCCCATGCTTTCCATTTTTGCTGGGCCTCCTGTGGTTCCCGTGTGCCTACAAAGTTTAGCCATTAACCTAGAATGAACGTATGGAGAATTTATCATGCATGTTTTTCTTTGGCTCTCTCACTTCCAAAACCTCACCCTTAAATTTCTAGTTGCTCTGTCAGCTCCCTGAATCAAATCTGTTGTGTATAGCTGGTAAAGTTGCAGATGGTCACCACCCAAGCTGGGTGAGATGGGCAAGAAGGCCCAAACTCGCCATTCTACCCGGTGTAGTAGCAGTTTTCCTGGGCAAATTCCCCTCAAGTTGGTATCTCTGGGTCCTGTTAGAAAGAGGTAAGGGCTAAGAGGAGGCTGAGGAGACAGCCCACAAGGCTGCTCCAGGGCACAAGAGTAGAGTGGCCCTGATTCCATTGTTCGTTGCCAGTTCTATCAGTCAGCCTGGGCTGTCATTACAAAATACCCCAGACTGTGGGGCTTAAACAACAGAGATTTATTTCCTCGGCGTTCTGGAGGCTAGAAGGCCAAGATCAAGGTGTTGGTAGGGTGAGTTTCTGGTGAGACCTCCCTCCTTGGCTGATAGAAGGCCACATTCTCCCTGCATCCACACATGGCCTTTTCTCTGTGCCCCTGTATGGAAAAAGAGAGTTCTGTTGTCTCCTCTTCTTCTTATACAGACACCAATCTTAGTGGATTAGGGCTCCACTCTTAACCACTCGTTTAACCTTAATTGTCCTTAAAAAAGCCCAGTCTCCAAACACAAGCACATTGGCGTCTTCAAGGAATGAATTTGGAGGCAGGGGGCAAACACAATTCAGCCCATAATATCAGACAAGGGACAAGGATTTGGGTCTCCTCAGTGGTGGCCAGCATAGCTGCAGATCAGCCTGGGGATTTTGCAGTGGACCCCAGGCCAGCCTGGTAGGGAAAGGAGGAAGGGAGACACACACACACACACGCATGCACACACACATGCACACACACACACACACAAAGCAATTCTATTAAATAACCCACTCAGCTAAGATTGAAGACAGGAAAATATCTCTCTCATTGGTAATGAAGGGATTAAAATACTAAGATAGTGGTTGTCAGCTGTGACGAAAATACAGGGGCCACATCCCAAGAACTGTGCTTTTAAGCTCCAAATCATCCATAAGTCAGGAGGGAAAATGGTAATAGAAAATGAAAAAATCATATCTAAAAAAAATAAGTCAATTTTTAACGCAGGGAAGAAGTTATAAATATCATTAGATTTACCCTCCTACAAGGTGTTGCTGGCATGGTAGCCCGAGGACTGCTCTCCACACCATGGAAACAGGCATCCTCAGCAGCCTCCCACCTCCCTCTGCATCTCCTTCCCATTCCTCCCCCAGTGCGGAGCACAGAATTATCTCTCCCTGACTACCCAGATTTCTCTATAATTCCTTCCTCAGACCTGTCCCACAGAGCAATTGTTCTGTTTTTGCTGTAGACTGAATATTGTTCTTCCCATCCACGCCCCCTCCCAAGTTCATACCTTAAAACCCTACCCGCCAATGTGATGGTGTTTGGAGATGGGGTCTTTGAGAGGCTATAAGGTCACGAAGGTGGAGCCCTCATGATGAGACTGGTGTCCTGTATAAGAAGAGACGTGAGGGAGCTTGCTTCCCTTCTCTCTCCACCACATGAGGATACAGGGAGAAAATGGCCATCCACGAGCCAGGAAGAGTCCTCACCAGAAACTGAATCAGCTGGCATCTTGATCTTGGACTTCCCAGGCCCCAGAACCGTAAGAATAAGTTTCTGTTGTTTTTGCTATAGCAGCCGGAGCCAACAAAGTACTCAACACCTCTCCTCCTCCTGCCCCACACAATCTGCCCCAGTCCTCAGGGGCAGAACAGTCACCTTGAGAGATGTCTAGCCAAGACGACCCTGTTTGCCTGGAGACCTCTAAGCCAAATGCAGTTGATTCTCAGGATGGGCTGTAGTGATACCATCTCCACGAACATGGATTCAGCAAGTACTGAGCCACCGTTCCTAGGGAAGATACGAACATACAGAGATTATAGTCTTGAATTCCAGAAACAAGTCATCCAGGTAGGTACTATTTTCTTTACTTTAGGGGAGACAAGCAAGATTCAGAAGTGCTAAGTGACTTGTCTGAGGCCATACCACTAACACATGCCAGAGTGGGGCTTCAACATCGTCCAACAGCCCAAGAGCCGGAGCCTGCTGGTCTCCCGTCTCCATCCTCCCATCGGCTCTGCAGGAAGCAGAGACAAGAAGGCAGGGTGTCACTTTGTTCAACCTCAGCTGGAAACGCATGTCTACTGACTCATTTTGCTACTCTGCACGTGTCCACACGAATGACTGAGAAAGTATTGGGAGTATTGATTTGAGGCTGACAAATAAATTTTAGTGGACAGAATTTTGTGAATGTGGAATCCACAGATAACGAGGACAGGCTGTACCTTTCTGCCACCGTAACATGAACAGCCTCGTGAGGGGCTGTACACGGGGCTGTTGTCGCCCCCCCCTCGGGGACTGTGGGGGTTGGATCCAGGCACCATCCAGCCATCGAGTGGGCTCCTTGCCGACCACAAGCTCCGCAACAACAGACACGGTGTCTACCCTGCCCATCACTCCACCCGACTACTTGGAAATAAGTACATGCCGAACAGAGGGAGATGAATAATCCGGCTGAGAATCCATTTTTTAACACGGGTCTTTGTGAAGATTAAACAAAAGATTTGGTGGGCATTCCTGGAGGCACACTCTGAAATGAGATCCAAACCCAACATACTGAAAAGGAAAAGAGTGCGGATCTTTTTTAGAATTCACTGGTCGGGGCGCCTGGGTGGCTCAGATGGTTGAGCATCTGCCTTCAGCTCAGGTCATGATCCCAGGGTCCCGGGATCGAGTCCCGCATCGGGCTCCCTGCTCCGCGGGGAGCCTGCTTCTCCCTCTGCCTCTGCCTCTGCCTCTCTCTCTCTCTCTCTCTGACTCTAATGAATAAATAAAACATTTTTAAAAAAATAAAAAATAAAAAATAAAAATAAATAAAATTCACTGGTCTGGGGGTTATTTTTCCCCTGAGTTATAAAAGCAATTCATGTTCAGCGTTGAAAAAAATTTTTTTTTAAGATTTTATTTATTCATTTGACAGAGAGAGAGAGAGAGCACAGCAGGGGGAGTGGGAGAAGGAGAAGCAGGGTCCCCGCCAAGCAGGGAGCCTGACGCAGAGCTCAATCCCAGGACCCTGGGATCATGCCCTGAGCCGAAGGCAGACACCCAACCGAGCCATCCAGGCGCCCCCCCCCAAAAAATTTTTTTTAAGTAAAAAGCAGAAAACCACCAAAACCCCACCACCTAAAAACTATCATGACTAAAATTTGAGCAAATATTCTTCCATTGTCTTTGTGTCTGGTTTTTTGCAGCGTTGACTCTGGTTCATGTTCCTCATAGTCCCTGCCCCCCGTGCCCCCCTCCAGTATCCTCTGCTTCACGCCACATGGAATGAATGACCGTGCAGAGCTCAGAGAACAGGAGTCAAACTTGGCCCATTTGGAGTCCCAGAATGTGAGGTCTTGGCCTAAATGGAAAGATGGAGATACAAGATCCATCTGAGCTGGTTCTTCCTGTCCCCAGAGATGAGACTGCAGGGAAGTGGATGAGGAGGATGGGGACAAGGAGTGTAGATGTTGTTGGGGGTCCCTGCGTGTGTCCCAACTTCCCAAGCCAGGGCCGGGCAGAGGCCAGCATGACAGATCGCCTAGATCACAGGGCAATGGGAACCTTCCCTAGGAAGGGCCCAGCAAAATGCCCAACCCCAGAATTTTACCAGACACAAACTACAAAAGAAACAGTGGACCCCTCCAACATCAGGGCAGAAGAGATGCCCCTCTGCAGTGTTGGAAAGCTGCCTTGAAACAGCCCTCATCGTCCCCGGAGCATTCTACTGTACCCCCTGGGGCTGAGGTGGCCCTAAGAGAACAGAGAACAGGGGTCAGGAAGAAGCCTGTGTCCACAGACACCAGCAGGAGAAGCTGGGACAGGTCCTCTTGGTGCAACGCCTTCCCTGAGACCCAGGTCGGTGCCCAACGTGGAGACACATCCCAGGGAAAGGGCTCTCTCTGAACTGAGGAAGATCTAGTTCCTGTCGCTGGTAGAATGTAGGCCCAAAAGAGAAATGGGAGACCTACTACAGAAAAGTAAAGACTTGGGACACCTGGGTGGCTCAATTGGTTAAGCGTCTGCCTTCGGCTCCGGTCATGATCCCAGGGTCCTGGGATCCCTGCTCAGGGGGGAGCCTGCTTCTCCCTCTCCCATTCCCCCTGCTTTGTGCTCTCTTACTCTCTCTGACAAATAAATAAAATCTTTTAGATAGGCAGATAGATGATAGATAGATAGATAGATAGATAGATAAAGACTTGTATGGCCACTCTCAGGTTTGGGCATGGAGTGCACTCACTAGTCATATATAGATATATAGACATATAGATAATAACCTTTCTCTTCTTCAATGGCGCGTGTTCCGGTATCTTGCTCTAATTTCTACTCACTGAGAAAGTCACAATAATCCTGCACCACTGTGGCTAAAATCCCACTTCCCAATTGTGGGAATGCCCTCACCTTTGTCCTGTTTCTGCTAAGAGGCTGGCGTCTGGCTTCAGGGCCCTAACTCTTACCTGCCGAGGATTCTTACCTGTGCGAGGTACGCATTCAAGGCAACGTCCTCCAGGGCTGACTCTTGACCCTCTCATCTTCACCCCTGCCCAGGGAGTTCCCCCCAAATCCTGACAGAGCACTGCCCCCACGCTTAAAGCCCATCCACACAGATGGCTCAGGTGCCGGAGGGACAGGCGCACGTGCTGTCTGGCTCTGTGGAGATCCAGAGGCAGAACAGACGGCTACCGGCTGAGCAGGTAGGAGCAGCTTTTGAAAAAGGCAGCACGTAGCCGAGTTTTTAAAGAAAAAGCGGGGAGGTAAGATTGGGAAAGATCAATTAATCTGGACCAAGTAGGAGCCTGAATGGGCATCAGATATTCGGAGTTTATCTGACAGACAACAGGAACGGCGGGGCTCCCAGTTCCCGTGGCGAGCGTCCTTTGGCTGCAGGATGAGAGGGAGGGGAAGGGGGGACACAGGGGCGCCGAGGCTGGTGCTAAAACAGGCTTCTGCGGAACTGCGGACCTGACGGAGGCACCCAGGAGAAGTGGGACCTGGTGCACTGGGACGCTGCGTCGTGCCCCCACAGAGACGGGTGTTCTAGGAGCCCCAGAGCCCAGACGACAAGAGATGGGAAGATGGCTTCAGCTCCTTGTTCAGCAGGACCAAAAGAAGATTCTAGAACACGGGGGAAGCAAGCATGTTTGTCGATGGAAATAGAACATCCTAGGGAGAGAAACAGAATGAAGATTTAATCAAAAACCTAAGCAGATCATGAGTCAAAAGCAGAAACGCTTTTGTGGTTATAACATCTAAAAATGTTTAAATAAAAAGGACCTCGTATCTTAAAAGTCCAAAGATTTCTGTGAACTTGCAGTAATAACTGTGTGGCCTTTTATCCCTTCCTCAAGATACCTTTAAAGTTCACTGCAGCGATGAGGATTCAACGTAAATCATTCTGTTTCCTTTGAAATACACTCTGAGCTATTTTGGTATGGGTCATGTTTAATAAAGGTTTCACAATGTGTAGACACGAATACACGAACAATCTCACGTTTAATATTACGAGATTGAGCAGACGGCCAAGTTATTAATATGTGGTTTGAATCCAGCACTCCGGCCTTTTGAGAACATGAGGCGGAATTTCTGAGTCATCGCCAGCAAGGCTCATGGTCTGGCAGCCACATGGCAACCCAAAACACAGCTTGTTTCGTTATAAACATCAAAGGCCCACGTTTGACCCAGTGGAGACCCCAGGGTTCAGAGTAACGCAGATCCATGTGGGTCTCAGAGTCCAGCCGCAAGGCCTCGGGGGTGCCCATGGACCCCGCCACAGGCCTGCAGCTCACGGACGGGGCAGGCCAGGGTGTCCGTTCATTCTGGGGCCTCTGCCCGGGCCCCGGATCTCTCGAAGTTGGAGGCCTTCTGGGACTGGAGAGAGAACCCTCGCCTCTCTTGGGACAAGCCCAGAAGGCGGCGGGGACCGGGTGTGTCTTGGCTGGGCCTGCTGTCGGGCCTGTGGGCCAGGCCTAGCGGGTCATGCCGTCTGGATTCTGACTCCATGCCCTGGGACGGCCGCCCTGGCGCTTCAGCAGCTCCTGGCCGGGCCTCACCGGGCTCAGCCAGAGGAGTTCACATTCCCAGAAGACACTTCCAAATACCATTTTGCGTCTAGAGCACAATTCTGCCGCCAGTTCTCGGATTTCTGGTATGTTCCCCTCAACTAAGCGCCCGCTGAGATCCTCTGCCCGGCAGCTTTCTGTGCAGTGGCCCACACAGCCTGCGATTTCCTTGCCAGCATGACTTCCCTCAGGGACTTGGGCCCTGCTCTCCTAGCCTCCTGCCCACAGCTCTCCAACGGGCACAGCAAGAAACAGGTTCCAGACAGAGACTCGAACTCGGACGAGGAGAGCCGGGTGTGGTGCCGAGTGCACACTGCCCCCAGAAGCCTGACATGGAACAGACCCCAGCTCAGCAGCTCCGCCCGATGTCAGTCTGCTCCGTGCCCAGGGCCACCTGCTGGGACTTGAGATGTGGAGCTGCTGAGGCGGGGAACTTGGTTCTTTCGGATCAGTCCTGTCCCTGGCAGGCTGAGCCATCTTTGGTCGTGGGCTTTCCGGTCTTCTGGATGGTTCCAGCTGTGAGGCCCTGGAACCTTGCATTCCCCAGCTTCGGGTGGGTAGTTTTGCAGGGAACGCTGAGCCGGGTGCAGCAGAGCTGGGCTGAAATCCACCCCTCACCGGGGTCTTACCCTGTGGGACTCAAGCTCCTTAGCGCCCTTGTTTGTAGAACAGGCTCTTCCTCGGCCTGTTTCAAGGACGGTGTCAGATGACAACCATAAAGCCGTCTAGGCAACATCAAGTATGGCATAGTCCTCTGCTCTGCAGTCAATCGCAGTAGCTCCTTTCCAGGATGCAGTCCGGGCTGAAGGGGACGAACAGCATCTCCAAATGGCAACGAGGCTGGAGAAGGGAGAGCGAGGGCTAGTTCACACGTCCGGTCCTTTTCCTGAATAAGCGAAACTGGCATTCACGGAGTAAGTACGCTGGCCCGGCTTCCATGGAAACCCTCCCCTCGCACGGCCTCCCGCAGATCCGTTGTAGTGAAACCAGGCAGCATGCGTACACTTGCGGGCAGCTCGGGCTCACCTTGGCCAGATGCGCTAACAAGTCACAACGATTCAACCTCCATCCCCTCCTTTCCTTTCCCCAAACACTAACGGAGAGTGCCATTGCCTGGGATTTTCACTAGACAAAGCAGGATTTGCACAGAACGGGGAGGCCAAGGCTCCAGGTGTGGCCATGATGGAGTTTATTCCAGCAGCTTCAGAGTTAAGCAGGCCACCAAAAAGAGGCCACGGCTACCTCACCTTCAAAAACGTCAGGGGTGGCCGTGTTTAACGTGAGGGGTGGAGCCCAGATTGGATACCCAGCTCCGAGCTAGTCCGAAGAGCTAGTCCGAAGTCGGGTAATTAAGGAGCCACACAGCAGGGGCAGGTAGGGCAGGCTCCTGCCCAGGCCTCCCCTGCGCTCTTCTGGAGAGCCCCAGGGGCACCTTGCAGGCTGCTTCCTCCCCCCCCCCCCCAAACGAGAAGGACCCCAGGCAGCCTCAGTGCAGACCCTCTCTCCACCCCCCCTGCACCCCCCCCCCACCCCCGTCCTCTCCCCGCCTCTCTCCAGCCCAAACCAAGATCTCCAGACTTGCATACAGTTCACAAATGAGCGTCCATCGGCATTAAAGAGAGACGTCAGCATTGTAGGTACCCACTTGTGTTCATTCTGATTACTTTTCTCCAGAAACCACCGCCATTCAAATTGGTGACTTATCTGCATGAATATAATTGTAGATTCTATGCCGCTAAATAATTACTGATGTCAACTGGAAATGAATCTCAGTGCAAAGTGAGGAACATAAAACACACTCAACCAACCCGCTGCACCGATAAACCCAACCACGAAGCATCTCCCCCAGCAACTCCACTCCTGGCCTTGATATTGCCAAGAATCGTGGTTCTCGAACATGGCATGGAGAAGGAACGGAGAGCAGCGTCTGCCGGTCACGCCTTCCTGGCTGCACCGTGAAGTCGGGGTCTCTGGGTGGGTGTACACAGGGGTGTGTACGTGGAAGTACCCTCTCCTGTTCATCGAAAGCATTTTTCTATTTTTATACTTACAACCACCCAACCACCTAAACAGGTCAATTCTTCCTCACTAAACAGATGAAAAATGGAACCTGAGGGAAGAAACATTTACTGCACACTTATGTTAATTCAATAATTTTCCTTTACCTACCTGCAGTTTAGAGATGAGGAAACTGGGGCTCCGGGGGCCACCCAGCCTGTAAGGGTCAGCCTGAGAGTTGCTCTTTTCCAAGGTTACTCTTCCTCTGTGACCAACTAACCCTCATAGTGACAGAAGGCTCTAGCTCCAGACTGGACCCCAAAGTCACCACAGGGCTCTGCAAACACATTTCTGAATGGATGCAGACCTTTCTGCAACAAGAATGCTTCAATTTCTATCATCAAAGTGTGTTCACACACGCCCTGCCCAGGACTTCCGACGCTCAAGAAGGGGAGTGCAGAGTGTCCTCACCCCACCTACGAACACTGTCAAGAACAGTAAGCAAATGTAAGCAAACTGAATCTAAAAGATACGAGTACGTTGTCTCCATCTGTAATATATAGGTGGGTGGGGGATGGGCTAGATGGGGGATGGGCATTAAGGAAGGCACTTGTGGTGAGCCCTAGAGTTGTATGTAAATGATGAACCACTGACCTCTACTCCTGAGACCAATAGTGAACTGCATGCCAACTAACTAGAATTTAAATAAAATAATAGTAATAATAAATCTGTAATACACAAATGATTCCGTAACTTATAAAGAGAGAAAGCAGCATTCCTCAACTTTACCACTGTAAAATGCATTTTCACTGACCAAGTGCAGTGTGTGGTCTTCTGTAGCAGGGTGGCTACTTCAAGCTCATGACTCATGTCACATTCTAGCAACAACAGGCCTGCCGCAGCCGAGCTCACACCTCCAGTATGGTTAACCCTGCACCAGGGCCCGGAGACATCTGCACGAAGAGCCTGCCTGGCAGATATTACTGAAAAGTGATGAAATACACATTTCTTTTCATTTCATTTTGAGCAAGTATATAACTTTGTTACCTGATCAATTTTTACCCACACAAAAAACCTGAAGAACCCATAAAACACAAACTTTTCACATATTAAGAATCACCAACAGGGACACCTGGGTGGCTCAGTCGGTTAAGTGTCTGCTTTCAGCTCAGGTCATGATCCAGGGGCCTGGGATCAAGCCCTGGGGTCGGGATCCCTGCTCCCTGCTTGGTGGGGAGCCTGCTTCTCCCCCTCCCTCTTCCCCTCCCCACCTCCCCCAGCTCGTAGCTCTATCTCTTATAAATAAAATAATAATCACCAACAAATAACTTTCAGGTATCACACAGAACTGTTGCACTAAAGTAACTCTGCTTACGTATTACTAAAACCCATTATCTGTAGGTTTTTAAAATTTTAACTATAGGAGTATAAAATATTCAAATAAAACAACACTCCCACCTAGTGGATGAAGAAAAACATCTGGCTTATTTCAGTTGTCAAGAGCAGCACCATAAAAAAGGAACCAAAACGATAATGAACTTAAAATAAGTTTATTCTGTTTGTATACCCGTAAAATACCCCCTTGGAAAAAACAACAACAACAACAACAACAAAACCATACACACTGCTCCCCTCGAAGGAATGGATGGGTAGTAACACTTTACAAAACGATCTTTGGAATCACGTATAAATGTTGCTCTGAATCTCATTTGTCGTCATCAATTTCTTCAGTATCTCTGTGCTCTGGGGAATATTCTGGAAGACGAGAAGAAAGTCGTCAGTTCAGTGGGACGGAGAACACGGAAACCACGTACCCACTGCAAGCCCTGCACTCAGGACGTACACAGAATGGCGCGCAGAGGGAACAGGCGCCGCCCCGAATCTCTCTCAGGAGGCAGCGCACCCGAGCACCGCAGCGCTCCGGGACACCCAAGTGTTTCAGCAGGTGAAACGTCGAAGCCTGCCCTCCCCTTGCCCAGAACTCTGCGGGGATGCCTCACGGCCTCCACGGCCCTTCCGCGGCCTCTGGCGGGAGGTGACCCTCCAGGCCGGCCTCTCTCCCGCGGCAATTAGCGCGCCTCCGCGCCCAAGTCGGCAGGCGCTCGGCTCTGAGCCCTGAGCCCTGAGCCCTGAGCCCTGAGCCGGCCTCGTCTGCGCTCCCTGCTGCCACCTCCCGTCGGGCTCAGGCGCCAGTCTCTCCTCAGATGGCGCTCACCCCCCGGCGGGGTGCTCTCCTCCGCCCAGCTGGCGCGACAGCGGCCCGTGCCGCTGCCAGGCCGTGGCGCTCACGTGGCTCAAGAGAAGTCCACGTCGGGGGCCGCACGCCCCCCCCAGATCAACAGACTGTGAGTGAACTCAGGACGGCCATGTCTGCTCCCGTCTGCGAGGCGAGCGCGCTCCTCCAACGGCCGCTGCACCCTCCGCCATCATTACGTTTACAGGAAGAAGCGAAGAGCTTAGCAGAAGGTATCTCAATTGCCCCTTCAGAGAATACTCCTAAAAGCTGCAGGTGGACTTCGACTGCACACGACGATTTCCAGTCGCCGGAACGCGTGCGGCGCGCCGTGCCACCCCGGAACAGAACAGCCGTGAACCACAGAAGCAAACCCCACGAGCAGAAGGCCCTCTGAGAGCCACGCGGCCTATGAAACCACTCAGCCCGTCAGAAAGCCTGTCCGGGACTCCAGCTACCGTGAAATCATGCCTGAATTACACGAACTTAGTTTTAAGTTTTACTCTTACGAACTCACCGAATGGCAGGGAGTGCACTCTCCTGTATGCCAGGTACCTGATGACCTGGGGATACCCAAATGGGTCCACATTCCCACGGAGCTGACCACCTAGCAAGCAAACTGATTTAATGAGACAAGTGCAATGAGCTAACTCCAACAGAACTTGCCAGAAAAGGTGTCTTAACACCAATGGTCGTTCTAGAATAAAACAGGACTCCCACTGTGGAACGCTGTTGTTGTCTCTTCCCTGTAGGAGAGAAGTTCTTACCCAGGGCGCATGCCCTTTCAGCAAATCTCTTAGGGAAAAGGCAGGAGCTCCTAAACCACCTGAAATCACAGGCAAAACTTTTTGTGTACATGTTCCAATATGACTTTTTCTGGTGAAAGAGCCCAGGGACACACACACACACAGAGCAGGAAACAGGTTTATCTCGCCTTCACATAGCCAGTCCCATGCAAAATTAAGTGAATAAACGTTGAAAATTTGATCCATGCTGTGCTCAAAAATGCCTTCTTAAATATTACAACCTTCCAAATGAATTAGTTACAGAAACTTCCTGAACAGTCCAACCACCTTCCTACACAGCCATCTGGAATTTATATCAATGCGCTGCACTGATCTACCATGAAAAAGCATGAACAAAACATTTCTCCAGTTACAGAAGTATGTCTAAAAGAGAGGGTGACAATCCAATTCCCAGTGCCAGATTAGAAGGCTTTACTTTGAGAAAAAAAGGATCTCTAAGCGTTCCTTAAGTTTTAAATCAGTACCATAAATTTACCATTTGTTATTAAGTTTGTTATAACTCAGGTGTTAAGTCAATGAGCTAAAACCTTACCTTAACCAAACCTTTCAAACTTCTGGAAGAAAGGATAGGCTTAAAAGCTTCAACTGTGATTAGGTCTAACTTCATCACATCAGTATAACACAAGTACAGAACTGCAGGAATCTTCCACACTTGACAGTAACTCAGAACTATGAATAATACAAGGAAAAAAAAACACTTAAGTCTTCTACTGTATAATTTTTAAACTAAATACCGCTAAATAACAAAGGCTACTTTTAAAAGTAGTTGTCTCTATTGCTTTCCTTAAAGTGTTTACTGCCATATCAAACCACTTATGATGCATACTTTCTTTCAAAGCCAATTTATTTTCGCTAAGTAATTTCTTGCTTTTGCAAATACTGCTTATTTTGCATTTCCTGAATATACTGAGACACATCATAAGTAACTACAAGATTAAAATTTCGCTGAATATAATACAATAAATTAGCCACTTATTCCAGTAAACTTCACATTTAAGGGGGAAAAACTTACTTATTAACAAATAACAATTATATTAGCTACTGAAAAGTAAGGGACAATCTCATCTTGATGTGATGCTAGGGTATAATTAGTAACAGTAATAAAAATAAAATATTAAAGAAACTCCAGATTCAGTATCTGGAAACTTCTATCTTGAGAATTAAAACATACTTTATCAACTTTCATGCACCAACAATTTACATCAACATCGGCTTGCATGATGTTATCACAGACCAAAAAGAACCAGAGCAACTCTGCAACCTAACAGTTACGAACTCTGAGCTGCTCTCACATCGTAACAATGTTAGAACTCAAATCAAACACAACATACTAGCAACAACAAATATTAAAGTTTAACAGCAATACATTGGTATCAATCATTAACGAACTACTTTAAAAAGACCTCTAATAGTCAAAGTAATAACCAATAACCAATAAAGCACTAACAAGATATACTGTAAATGTTACAAATTTTAATACCACCTGCTGCAGGAAGATCATGTACGATATTTGGTTGCTCCAGCAGTGAACAGCATGGAGGCTCTTTGAAATTCTGTGTTTTTAGGGCTTTCAGAAAAGGAGAATGAAGGCTGCTAATAGATTCTGAAGTTTTATAGTCAGTAACATGTCGACATGTGAGAAGAGTTACTTGCATATTCTTCCTTGCACAAGAGCCAAAGACCTAAGGCAAAATTGACCTCAAATTAAAACACACACACAGTTTTGTTACAGAACAGAAACATTCCTCTAGCTGTTTATCTAACACCATTCACAGTAATATCCCCCCTGGAGAGGTGGTGGAAAAGAGAACACATCTGCCGTCCCCTCACCTAGGTTTGATCTTGGGTCTGTCACTTCCTGGTTTGCTGACCTTTTCTAAGTCACTTTCCTCAGCTGTGAACAGGGGACAGTACTACCCACCTAAGGGGGCTGCAGTGTGCAGTCAATGAAGTCAGGAAGAAACACAGCCAGAGCAGCTGTGCTAATACCAGGACTGGCTTCCAGGGCAAAGCAGCTGCTGGACTACGAGATCTCTTCTAATACAGACATTTCTAAGAACACCACTTTACTTGCAAGCTACATTCAGACTAGCAGAATATCAGCAAAAGGAAGTGATCCCCCTTCTCTAATCCATGTGTTGATGTGTCCAAGAACACTTTAATAAAGATGTTTCTAAGCTGCAAGGTGCATTCATGATAGTGTTGTATCACTGCAGTATTTCTTAAATGCATTTTTTAAGTTATTTTGCTTATAGGCAAGTTTTAATCACTCTAGACCTTTATTCTCTCCTAAGTGTGTATTTCATGAAGTTCCAAGGACCCTTTCCAGCTTTTAAAACCTATGGTGATGGAAACAAAACAAGCAGCTATTTTTTTTTTTTAAGGAAAAAAAGTAAACTTTAGGCCACTCCACCTTGTTGGGAAGTGTTTTACGAAAGAAGAAAATGGCTATTTCTAATAATAACAACAGAACTACAGATTTTACACATCATTAATGATTTCTAAGACTAATTTCATCATCTCACAGCTTTGTAAATAAACACTAAATAGTTTAATACAACATTACTCACAAAGCCTAATTTATCAACCTCCCTAGAACACCCACAATCTGAATTCACACTTGACCACTCTGTTAGACTGTGTGTGTTTATCAGGATTTTGTGGCTGACATGAACCAAACAGTAGGGGGACACAGAGTGTCCCTAAGGGAAAAAAAAATACTGATTAAAGTTTTTAAGTTCTGGAAAAGAAAAGTCCCATAGTACAAAAATAATAAAATATTTTTGACATAACAATCATCCTACTTAAATTAAAAACACAAACTGGGGCACCTGGGTGGCTCAGTTGGTTAAGCATCTTCCTTCGGCTCAGGTCATGATCCCAGGGTCCTGGGATAGGGCCCTGCATCGGGCTCCCTGCTCAGCGGGGAGTCTACTTCTCCCTCTCCCTCTGCTGCTCCCCCTGCTTGTGCACTCTCTCTCTCTCAAATAAATAAAATCTTTATTTATTTTTTTAAAGAGAGAGAGCTGTTCCCTCGGGGACACAGGGCTCAATCCCAGGACCCTGGATCATGACCTGAGCCAAAGGCAGATGCTTAGCCGACTAAGCCACCCAGGTGCCCCTAAATAAAATCTTTAAACACAAACTAAAATTAACACAACAGTTTCCTACCCTTCCAGACCTGAGGAAAGCTAAGGACTCTCCCTAGAAAAATACACATCAGTAAATAACACAAAATCACGTATATGATTGTGAGAAGGTCCACAGACCTTCTTGAATAACTCATTTAATAAGATGTATTTAATAACTTTTAATAAATGTTTCCAAGTATGCCAACCTGCCTTAAAACAGGGGTACACCAAATTTCTTATTTCTAATTAATTTTAATACCTAAACAAAAATATACCGAAGATTTAAGTTCAAATGTTGCTAAGATATATATTTGAGACCTACTTCATTTAAAAATAATATGCAACTGGGGCGCCTGGGTGGCTCAGATGATTAAGCATCTGCTTTGCCTGACTTCAGCTCAGGCTGTGATCCCCGGGTCCTGGAATCGAGCCCCACGTCAGACTCCCAGCTCATCGGGGAGTCTGCTTCTCCCTCTGCCTCCGCCCCCCTGCTCGTGCTGTCTCTTTCCCAAATGAATAAATAAAAAAATCTTAAAAAAATAATAATAATATGCAACTGCCAAAATTATGATTATTCTCTAAAATTCCTAAATTCTTCACTGAAAAATATGTTTTACTGGGCACAAAACATGCACAATTTTCCCACAAAATGAAGCCTCAATTAAGCCATCCTAATTCTAAGACAAATGGACATAATATTTTGGAATTTGGAGCAAGTAGCAGCCAAGTGCCAACCCCCTGAATGCAGCTCAAACCTGTTTCTTGCCTCACCACCCTGAGCCATCACCAGCCTGCATGGTCAGCACCGCCATTTTGCACCCATGGCCATGACCCTGTTCTGTTTCATGCGAGTAGCTTGTTTTTCGTTCAAACGTAACAATATGGCGGCTGGGAAGAATCCAACGGTTTTATGCTTCTATGACCTATAATCTTCAGCACATTTGTTAAATGAGTTATTTTATTCTTTATATTCTGTAACAAATTCCTAGGATATTTTTAAGAAAAAAACAGGGGCGCCTGGGTGGCTCAGTTGGTTAAGTATCTGCCTTCGGCTCGGGTCATGATCTCAGGATCCTGGGACTGAGCCCTGCGGTGGGCTCTCCGCTCAGCGGGAAGTCTGCTTCTCCCTCTCACTCTCCCTCTGTGCTCTCTCTCTCTCAAATAAATAAGTAAATAAATAATTTAAAAAGAAAAAAACAAATACTTCCCTGCTTCGGTATTTGGCTGTGTAGGCTCAAGTGTTCAGACACGGAACCCTTAAAAAAAGGAGCTCACCAGTCTTCATTTCTCTCTTACCTTTTCCAGCCACTGATACTGCTGATCTTCAGCAACATAGCAACTGCACTGACAGAGGAGGACCTGGAAAATCCCATTCCAAGTTTTTGGTCAGGTCAAAGGAATTTTACACACACTCTGAACTACCACCATATACGCATCATTTGAATCCTAATATAACCTTTAGGTAACACTTGTTTTCTGAATTTGCTATTGGCTTATTTATTTATCTTTAAAACTTAAGAATCAAACCACTACTGGCAGTTAACAGAAGAATAAAGTACATGTTAATGGAGTGACCACAACAGTTTGCATAGGAGACACTGAATATACTACCAGTAAATGCTACCAGAATCTTCTTTATGACACAGGAATGACACCAGCCCTGCTGCCCTCCTGGGGGTCACACACCGGGAAGATCAAACACAAAATAAATGTAAACACTATAAAACATAAGCATTAGGGGCGCCTGGGTGGCTCAGTCATTAAGCGTCTGCCTTCGGCCCAGCTCGTGATCCCAGGGTCCTGGGATCGAGCCCCGCATCCGGCTCCGTGCTGCTCCACGGGAAGCCTGCTTCTCCCACTCCCACTCCCCCTGCTTGTGTTCCCTCTCTCGCTGTGTCTCTGTCAAATAAATAAATCTTTAAAAAAATATATATGTATATATAAGCATTATACAAACTCTAGGTGCTAGCAGAGTGAATGTCAGCCGGACAGCATCTCAGCCCAAATGGCATTGTGAAACGGTACTGATGTCTCTGAAGACGGTATTATTTTAGAAACCAAGTTCCAACCCATATGCTCAAAGTGAAATAATTTGTAATGCCATAAAAGGTTGGATTCCTGCTTATTAATGCTCATGGAGTGATTTTATCCACAGAACTCAACAATGTCGTCTATTAAAACATTGCCAGAAATGCTAACACTTAATTAACCAAAGGAGGCACAGAAGAGAAAAAAGGTACATGGGGATGGAGAATAAGAAAAAGACAGGACATGTAATTAACTACACACGTAGGTTGTGCATCATCAAGAGATATCTAACTAATAAGTGGTACGACTAGAAGAGGTGACAGAAATTGCTCCTACTGGACCTTCACAATCTAAAGTACAATCTTTCCAACTAAAGATCAGATCAAAAACATGATTAGTCTCATTCTTATCTCCTATAAATGATGGATGTGCATAAAAATCCTTATGCAAATTTAAATAACTTTGGATTACATGTTAAAAAAAACAAACTAGAAGTACTAAAAAAATCAAACTTTACGGTTTACAAGGCTAACATTTGGTCCTTACCTTTTGAAATAAGCCCCACTATAATAATAGGGACTCAGTGGTTTCTGCCATTGTTTGAACCCCTGTGCTGGCCCGCGTTCAGGAGCTCAGCAGCTGGAGAATGCTACTCTGTCAGACAAGCAGGTGCAGAGACACAGCACCTGCCTGGCCACCTTATCTGCCTGACCCTCAAATCGCCCACTATGCTATGTTCTCCGAATGGACCCAAGATTAGGATTCGAACGAAGAGGACACAAGGAATCACTCTGCATCAGCTACAGAATGACTTTCAGGACTTAACAAATCAGGTTAGGGTAAAAGCTCGATGTCAAGAGAATTATGCTCAGAATGCATAAAGCATTCATTTGTTCAACAAACATTACCTGAGTTTCTAGCACATACCAGCATTTGCTAAATCCTGGGTATCCTGCCACAAAGGAGAACTCCCTGCTTTCACAGAGTGAACACATTTTTGCACATTTAGAGTTACCAGCTGAAATAATTTTTTGAATGAGCAAAGTGTGAATGTCTACTGTCTATGGTTTTTTTCTAACAAAGTTATTTCAGAATTTCCTAGAACTTTATCAACACACTGTGTATGCCACACTAATATTTATATAAACAACAGCACTGCCTGCAGGCACAATTCGTCAGCACAAAAGTAGATATAAAGGAACATGAAATTCAAACGAACACCACATGAATGATGCCTAAACAGCTCTCTCTGAAGCATCCAAGTCCCACGTACCGAGGGACTCGATTTCAGATGATAAAACACACAAAAGGCCTCTGCAGGGGACAGATGTGTAGTGTCCGTTGTTCGACACCATTCATTCCAGAGTTTAGCACAGCCAACTTCTTCCCAGACTCCTGAATTCATAACAAATGACGACAAAAACGCTGTGAAAAACAATTCACATCAGTTAGTGCCTGGTTCTGCAAGCTGCATTTTCTACAATCAGAAATGATTTCAATTAATTCTAGAATTTGAGAACTACAAGAGCCATTAAGACCACTGACCTTATCCTGCCATTCTGCAGAAAAGGAAACTGAGGCCTCAAGAAGTTAAAGGCCATGGCCCAAGTACAACTGGTATCAGAGGCAGGAATGGAGAACACAGGTTTACTGCTGGGCTTTACTGCACTCTCAGAAGGTAACACTTGCGGGAAAATTGTAGGCCGGGAGAACTTTATATAAATGACTCAACAGTTATTTACCATGTACTTACTATGTCCTGCAAGCAAGGGCTACCTGATAGGGCAAGGGATCGGCTTCACTGGAGATCCCAAATGCTCGCCCCCAGAGCCTGTGCAGCAGCTAAAATCACACAGGTTTGCGTACCTGCTCATGTACGCTGTCCTAGCTGAACTCTGCACTGTTCTCACGTTAACCTATCAAATGGGAGTCATATATGTACAGACCTTCAAACTTGAGTGCTCAAAAATGTTAGCGACCATCACTATTATTTTTAGAGCTCTCATCCTGTTCTCAAAGGAGCCTGTTAATTCAAAAACATTTAAGAACCACTGGCCATGTACACATGCCACCTCTGTTCCCCCCCCAAGTCTGGTCCAAACAGGCCCAGGAGTCCGAGGAAATGCAAATACCTGAACACACTATAAACCCAGTTCCTGGAATTTACAACTTCTTGAACCGAAGCACACTTCCTTTAAATCTTAATTTTAAAGTTTATCAAAAAGACGGTATCACATGAGCAGGCACAGATTTTACTCAGATACAAATTTACTCTGCTATGACTTTTTCTAAAAAAGTAACAGACATTTGAAGTATGAGGGAAAGAAATAAGTAACAAGGGATTTTGTTTTTATTCTTTTTCAAATTTTTATTTAAATTCAATTAACACATAGTGTATTATTAGTTTCAGAGGTAGAGTTCAGTGATTCATCAGTTGCATGTAACACCAGTGCTCAGTACATCACATGCCCTCCTTAATGCCCGTCACCCAGTCACCCTATCCCTCCATCCACCTACCTCAGATTTTGTTCTTTCGATCTAACACATTTCTACTCACCTACTGCATTATTTCCTATAGCAATTATGAATTTGGAGCAAGGATATTTTTCCAGCAGAGAAACGTCCAAAGATGTTTTTGTCTGTCTTCGAAAGAGCCGCACCTCCCTAACACAAGAAACAAAAGACAAAACTAAAGCAACTTAAGTATAATTAGGACCGTATTAGGAGAAAAAGGATACCAGAGGCATGATTTTGTAAGAAGCAATATGCACGCTTTAATTTCATAAAGAATGTAATTATCATCTAAAGGAAACAACAGATTCAGGCAACAATAACTAACAGATAAAACCATCGGATGCAAAATTCATGGAGAACTCCACAGCGGAGATCAGGCTGTCCACCTGACCCACTGCCCAATCTAAGCATCCCCCAAAGTGGCACAAATGGGTACAGTGTGCAATAAGAAATGGCAGGTTACCACCTTCCTGCCAGCAAAATATTGAACTTGCATCTGACCACTCCTCCAAAAGGAACATCCACCTAGGGAATGCTGGTAAGGGACACCAGGTTAAATCAGACAAATTTAAGAGTGTGGGACACCCTACATACAGAACAACGAATCTCAGCAGGGGTGAGAAGAAGGGGCTGCTCTAAATGACAGGCAGCTCAAGAGTCAGGAAGTCTAAAAGTAATGTGTGGACCTTGATTCTGATTTACACAAACTCCCCGTAAAACCTCATGTTTGAGACTCCTGAGTAAGTCTGGACATGCCTGGCTACTAAATGGTATCAAAAATCGTTTATTCTGTTAGGGTGATAAAAACATACACAAAAAAACGCCTACATCGTTTGAGGTGCATTCTGAAAAGTGGAGAGGTGAAAGGCCGCGGTCACTCGGACTCAGAGGTGGTGGGGGATAAAACACACGGGGCGAAATCGTCACAACTGCTGAATTTACTGGGTAGGGGTGAAGGGTCATTTTACTATTTTCTCCAATCTCTTTTTAAAGAGACGCGTTATCCACCTGCTACGGACACCGAGGCTAACGAAGAGCGGGGCGGAGGATAAAAGGGCTTTAAGAGAGCTGTCTTACGTCCAGGAAGCAGGCACACGAGGCCCGCCCGAGAACCCGTTGAGGGCAGAGGACGGCCGCCAAGTCCCCGCAAAGGAAGCCCTGGGGGCACCCTCGCCACCGAGGCCGCAGCAGGCCAGCGCCAGCCCGCCCCCGCCGACCGGACCTCACCTCTTCCGAGCCAGCTGCCGCCGGACCTCCCTGTCCTCGGCCGTCTCCCTCCTCCCCTCTTCCTCCTCCTCCTGGTCCTCCGTCCCAGCTCGGCACGGGGCCTTTACCACCTCGCCGAAGAACGTGGCCGCCATGGCATCCCCGCCCTCGTCCCGGCCGGCCCGCGGCGCCCCAGCACGGCGCATGCGCCCCCGCCCTCCGCCGCGCACCACCACGTCCCCTGCCCCGCCCCCGCGCCCCTAAGCACCGCCCTCACGCCACGCCCCTGCGGCCGCGCCAATCCCGAGCGTCTTGTCTCGGAGCCTGAGCCCGCGCGGACACCGAGAGGTCGGATGACTGGGGGCTAGGGAGGCCAGCGCGGGGCAGGGTCCGGGGCGTCCTGTCCTGGCAGGTGACGCACGGAGGAGAGGAGCGGGGCTCGGCCGCCGGCTCCCGGGAGAAACCAGCCCCGCTCCCCTGCGATCCTTCACCCGGTGTCCGTTCCCCTTCTCCGTCGGGGCGGGGCGGGGCGGGAGGGGGGCCGTGCTGCGGACCGAGGGCGGGAAGAAACAGCGCTTCGTGGTGGTATAAAGTGCAGCTTTTACTCTGGCAATAAGAATTCACATTTCAAAAGCTGATGATTGTCGAGCCGATCTGAAAGAGTTTATGAGAATGCAAAAATAGTTACTTCTTTTTTAAAACGTGGCCGTTTCCCACACAAAATTTATTTTCGCCTTAAATAGCCTTTCATTACTAAGCAAGTATGCACTTGTTCCCGAATCGGTTCTCTTCGTTGGAACGCGCTGGAAGACCGAGTTCGCGGAGCCCTGGGAGCAGGAGGAGGGAGGGACAGCTGTGCCAGGTTCAAGGGCGATGTCCAGTATTGCCGCGAAACGTAAAAATCCGCTTACCTAGAGAACACTGCTTACATTTTGGAACACTGCCGATAAATACCTACAAGGTGCTGTCAGGCAGAACCTCTTGAGGTATTGAAAAGAATCTCAGAAAGCTGCTACAAATACCTTGTTTTAAGATGTGGAGAAAGAGGGCGCCTGGGTGGCTCAGATGGTTAAGCGTCTGCCTTCGGCTCAGGTCATGATCCCAGGGTCCTGGGATCGAGTCCCACATCGAGTCCCACATCGGGCTCCCTGCTCCTTGGGAGCCTGCTTCTCCCTCTACCTCTCTCTGTCTCTCATGAATAAATAAATAAATAAATAATCTTAAAAAAAAAAAGATGTGGAGCAATAATATCAACAGAAGCATGTACATTAAGTCCGTTTTCGCAGTTTTACATATTACTGCAAAATGAAAATTTGGGTTTTGAAGCAAAATTTGAACATTTAAGTATAAACAGTATGACCAAATTGCTATGCAGTGAGAGCTTGGGAAACTTTGCGAGTAGTTAGCAAGATTACCAATGTGATATTTTTATGCTACACTGATACTCCTGGGTTGTTTTATAGAATGACTGAAATGCAGAATAAAAAGGATATTTGGCTATCACTTTGTCTTAGTCCTTTTGTCGAATAAAGTAACTTGTCATTTTTACCAGTAAAATTTACCACGATTTGATTTCACAGTTACATTACGAAGAAGTCATTTGTAGAAAGTTGATTTAAATTATGAGTAGGGTAATAATAATACATTTGGCCTGTGATTTAAATTCTGCGTACATTTCAGAGAGAGTTTTACAATAATGTTAAGTTTTAAGCAAATGCTTATTTCATGCCGTTACAATAAATTTAGGCCAAGCACTTCAAAAAAAGGCAAATAGATGTTCAATTTAAATACTAAACCAGCAGAGATTCCGTGAGGAAAGAAGGCTGGTGACACCTCCTCAAGTACTGATGGAAATTAACACCATCACAGAAGTTGTAAATTGAAAACAAGTTCTTTGATTACATTGAAATTGACAAGAAACTTTGCATAAGAGAGTCTTAACCGAGACTTAGATATTTTCATTTTGTGGTATTTGTTGAGGATATAACAGCCCCAATGAGAAATTTCTATAAAATTAAGGGTAAATATGGGAGTGGAAATCGGTCTAAACATTTCGTTAGCAATCAAAAATCAAACCCCATGCGCCTCAAAATATTAGCAGTTTATTAGGAATTCTTCCTTTTCTCACCTGTACGAGTAACAAGATACTGGTATCGTATTTCAGATGAAAGTATTACCACAAACAGAGCAAAGGACACAGACTCTGTAGGTTAGAAATATCCTGGCTTACGCTAAGGGAAAAAAAAAAAACGACAAAAAGCCTTTTTTTTTAAGCAGACATGCAACCACAAACTTCTCAAGTAATCTAGACACTTGGGTCTATCTGTATAACCAAAATATATGCATTACATTAGTCTTTTAATGAAAAAGGAATAGAAACCCTCAGTTTTCTGTATTTTACTTTTTCAGATTGACACATGCAAATCATATATTAATATTCACAGATATTTTTAAATGGGAAAACAACTTGCTTCTAACAACTCATTTTTCCAATAGCATGTCACTATGTTAAAAAGATTCAACAGTGCATTCATTTAATCTGGTGATCTTAATTTCAACAAATACCTGTTAACAAATTAAACCTCACTGCAAAGAATTCTTTATAGTATCAAGATCAGATTTTCTAATCCTAGCAAAGGCCACAAGAGCCCACACATGCTGTCGTTAAAGTTTGTTGTGATGAGATTGTAATTAATTTGCTCAAAGTGTACCTAAAGCACTAATTTTTAAGGTGCTGTAGAGAAACATAAGAGGATGTCACTGTATCATCCAAAAATATGACTCTTTTGATCTTCATCTATACCTTTTATTTTCTAACTGGTTAAAACTAAGACCTTGCCCCATAATGAGGCACATTTTGGCATCTCTGTAAATGCTGTTATGTGCAAGGAAAAGGAGTTGTGATAGTCACATTCATAGCCTTCATAGAAAAATATATATTCCCTGAATTAGTCATATCAAGTGGTCACCATTCGGTATGAATTCCAGTATTATAAACAAAATAAGACATTAATGGATTTTCCCTAATTGCCTGTTTCCCACACTCTGTTTCAGAACTCGACTATCAACATCCCCATCATTGAATCCCCAGGTCCTTCTAATTTGTTTTGACTTTTGAGGTTATGAATTCTAGGGACTGGATCTTATGAAAGTATTTGCTTCGCTCAAAAGTCTATTGGGCTCAGTGGCACTTCTCTTGAAATGTGCCTACTTCTTCCCCCTTACTGCAGTAATGACACACCGTAGCCGTGCTGGTCTGAACCCTTAAAATTAGCATCAGGTTGCGATTTTGACTTTTTTTTTTTTTTTCCAGTCCTTGAAGTTTTTGCTACAGACCCTGTACACTTCCCATTATTTTTTTCCTCTAAGGAATCAAGAGATTTCTTTTTTTTTTTTTTAAGATTTTATTTATTTTTTAGAGAGCGAGCGAGAGAGAAACAGCATGAGAGGGGAGAGGGTCAGAGGGAGAAGCAGGCTCCCCGCTGAGTGGGGAGCCCGATGTGGGACTCGATCCCAGGACCCTGGGATCATGACCTGAGCCGAAGGCAGACGCTTAACCATCTGAGCCACCCAGGTGCCCAGGAATCAAGAGATTTCTTGAAGGCCCTTCCTTTCTGAAAAGGAACAATCTTAGGACAGGCCACTTGTCTCTTCTCTCCACTTCTCTGTAGTGGGTGTCTGTACCAGGGATCACTGGAAGGAAGGCTTCCTCCCACTGTGACCTGATGGATTACGGCTTTTAGAAAACTCCCCAGGGGCGCCTGGGTGGCTCAGTTGGTTAAGCGACTGCCTTCGGCTCAGGTCATGATCCCAGGGTCCTGAGATCGAGTCCCGCATCGGGCTCCCGGCTCTGCGGGGAGCCTGCTTCTCCCTCTCCCACTCCCCCTGCTTGTGTTCCCTCTGTCGCTGTGTCTCTCTCTGTCAAATAAATAAAGAAAGAAAAAAAAAGAAAAAAAAAAACTCCCCAAAAAGGAGCCAACAAGGGATTAACTTTAGAGCTCGAAGCAGAATGCAACTGCCGGTTTACTTGTGGCCCCTGATCCCGCTTATACATTCCCATAGTAACTATTGTGCTTTTGCTTTCCAGGGTCTGAACTGCCTGAAAGAAAGCGCTTTGCTATTAATATCTTCTAGCTCTTTTTCACTGTCAGAATTTATGGTGGTATCATCCTCTTTATAAACACTCTAATTTTTTCTTAGCCACATCAGAAGCATTTCGATGCGGCAGCTTTCTGCAGCTCTTCCTAATCCAGACATTTTCTTGTCCTGAAATCGTTTCCTTGAGATTACTCATTATTTTTATTTTATTTGCAGCCACAGCAGCACATCTGCCGAGAACTCTCAGGCACCATGTTTGCTTTCAGAGTTTCACTAGGCATTTGCACTGCAGCCTTCTGATTATGCATACATGTTCTCATTTTTGTATTGGGTTCTCTGTCTCTAGGAACAGATTCTGAAAAACGAGTGAAAGTTCATGTAAATGCAAAAACCTTGTAACACAAGATTTTACTACTACTTACAATTCCTCAGTAACACATTCCTAAACAATAAACTTAAAAGTTACTCACATGGCTAAATAAGTAAAAAACTCAAGTGATTCTCATCAGGAATACTACATGTTCTTGACCTTGATAGAACCTCCCATTTCCTTATCAACAAAAGGGAGTCTTGAGTAGTATGCCACATGGCATACTTTCTAATCTGCAAGGACAACTGCTACTTAGAACAGGATCAGACTGGTGAGAATGTATCTTCAGCATCATAAAGCACTAAATTCTTGGTATCATTTCAGATTTCTCTGTTGAACTACTTTAGGATATTCAGTAGGAGTTCTGAAATAATGTTCCTAGAACCTCCAAGAGAAGGCAATGCCATCGTGACTCTGTGGACGCGGCAACAGCTCTGCCTCAAGAAGGTCCTTGAAGTTTGAATTCCAACACCTTTAGTCAAAACAAACATGAACCAGTAGAGAAGAAGGAATTGCCTATTCATTTTATCTAACTAAAATATGGTTTTAATCCTAGATCCATTTTTCAAATATTTGAGCATTTTTACATAACTGGAATTATTAAATCCTGGTTTATTATTTGAATAACAATTTTCTGAGCTAGGTATAGGCCGGGCATCCAGAGGATCAGGATAAAGAATCCAAAACAAACTAATTCTATACATGTTAACTCTGGTTGCTGTAAGAACGAAGAGGTGCAGGGGGGCCGTAAGAATACAGTCACAGGGCAAGGAAAGCTTCCTTTGAGGAGTGTTATTGTAGCTGAGAGCTAGGAACTGTGGAAGAATCCACCGAGCAGGACTGAAAGTACTCTGGAGAGGCAATTTTCCAAGTGTGGCCTGAGAGACATCCCAGTTGTGCTGAGGAGCCCCATGATGTTGTGCCCACTACTCCACGTTTACCAGCTTAGGTGGGCTCAAATCAGTTTTATTCTGCCAATGTCTCAAAGCCAGATTTTCAGATTTCAAATACAGGATTAATTAACGCACTCCTAGGCTTTTTGAAAGTTCACACAATGTCACTTCGCTTTTACAAAAGATCTACCTGGTTTTGCTAACCGAAAGAAATAGAAGAGGATTTCACTTTTATTAACAAAAAAAAAGGGGGGGGGGGCGCCAGGGTGGCTCAGTCGGTTAAGCGCCTGCCTTCGGCTCAGGTCATGATCCCAGAGTCCTGGGATCACGTCCCGCATCGGGCTCCCTGCTCCGCGGGGAGCGTGCTTCTCCCTCTACCTCTGCCTGCTGCTCCCCCTGCTTGGGCTCGCTCAAATAAATAAAATCTTTAAAAAAGGGGGGGAGCAAAAAGCTCAAATAGTGCTTGGTGTTGGTTTTGCTGAGAGCCTCTACAGAGGCAGCACACAGCTTGAGCGCCAAGGGCGGCCTCCCAAGCTCCTCCCCGTGCTGCCAGAGCTCTTGAACTGTCTTGAGCATCTGGGCTTGATCTACACTGATTTTTGTGCATCCATTAGTAAGATAGGTCCTAAGGTATCAGAGAAGCCTGAGGGGTGATTTTTCAAAGTCTGCAAATGCCCTCAATTTTTTCCATATATATTAATGGTAGTTGCGTCTTTGCTTTATCCCATTTGGGCTTATGAAGTTTCACAGGAACGCCCTACTTTCAGATAGCAGGCAAAACCTGTATTTCTTGATAAAAATGCACCTGAAGTTCTGCTGCTGACAGTCAGGACTTACCTGTTGGCAATCTAGCCTTGCAGCCATTAAGTCAAGCTATCCAGAACTGTTTTAAAGGCACACAAGCCTTGCTGGGGGGTGAGTTTGTGGGACCCCACCTCGTGTGCAGACATTCAGCAGTTGGTAAGAACAGGCTAGAGACCACTGAAATACTCACACTCCCCATCTGGACTCTCTCTCCCACTCTATCCCTTTGAAACACTAAGGATGAGGAAATAAGGACTCAATTTTTGTCAGCTCTCAAGTAATGCTATTATTCTATCGCAGTGAAACTCCCAACCACCCAACCTTCCTAGTTTTTCCTTTAGGAACGGAGAGGTTTGCCCTTCTGCCACCAAGCGCAAATGAGTAGAGGTGAAAATGGGCTTCTGTTGATTGACAGGTTCATTAACAGAATGAGAACTGAGGAAAAGATCTTCTGCTCTCAAAAGGAAAGCCCTTCAGGTTTTACCCTCAGTCTGTGAAACTCACTTCATAGATGTGCTTGTGCTTTCTCCAAGACCTGCTAGAGTTCTCCCAGAAGAGGTTAGAACTCCTGTACTAAAAGCAACTCCCCCAAAATGCATCAGTCCCTTTTGCCAATTACGTGACTTCTATACTTTTCCAGTGAAATTCTATTTCTAAAGGTGGTTTGTTCAATATAAGTCCCCAGGCATTGCAAAAATGGCATTTTCAACGGCTAAGTTCATCACCACGGACTGCTGGGCAGCACAGCCTCCCCTGCCTGGCCGGGCTCTGTGCGGTCACTCCAACAAGAAGCAGAGACCATGAGAACGCGCACGGCCCACAGTGTTTTCAGAAAGGCCTTTTCTCAGGAACGTTTAAAATTACCAACTAATGTGTCTGCAAAGCAATCCTAGATCCAAAGTGAATCTTCAGCACATTAAATCAATGTTAGGCAAATACTAGAATGTGAATTAATAGGCTACAACAGACAAACGTTCTTGTATATATGTAACAAAATTAAGGTGAAATCTGGCCTACGCAGGATGAAGACAACCAGCATCGCTCAACTACTTCCACTTGCATGTTGAAACCACACTAAAAGTAGGTAACCAGTTCATTCCCAACAACATATCCAGTTGATAGTATAGATAAAATCCTAGCACAACTAAACACTTCCTTGGGACAAAAGGACTTAAGTGGCAGCAACTAATTCCTTTTTGATATACTGATGAAATTTAGGAGCCCAGTAAATACAATCTCATTTTAATAAATGCTTATTTGTAATCCAAAATAAGGGGAAACAAGATTCTACAAAAGTAACTCTAAGTAGGCTTTTTAAAGTACTTTAAGAAAATCTGCACTTCAAATATGTAACCGTGTTGGGGTGGATAACGGAGTCAATTCTACTGTGCACAGCCACTCCAACTTGATGAAGCTGTAACTCTAGTCTTAGCCCTACAATGGGAATGTCACAGAATAAAGATATAAGCGCTCAGGAAGACAGAAGAGTGACAGTGTGGGAAATTAAAATAATAATGCATACATGTAAGTCAGTGTTAATTTTATTAGAGAACTTGGTAAATTATAAAGTGCTTTATTCTCCTTGAGAAAACTACAAACAGTTTTTAGAAATATATACAGGATCAAGTCCAATTTGTATGTTAGGGTACAAGCTTAAAACTTTTGGAGGACACTGCTCTAACAATACATTTGTGATAGCGTCACTGAATACTAATAGGTCAGTACCATCCCCCAAGTCCTCCTGCCCCAGATGGTCTTGGTCAGTCAGGTGATTTGGAGCAGTCAACGAGAGCTTGAGGCATCACTGCTCTCCTATTTGGATATGGCAAAAACCTCGTTCCTAGAGTAGAACTTCACATCTGCAGCAGTACCATCACAGTTCACCGAGATGGCCACTTTAAATTGTATCACTGTGTGCTTTAAGATGGTCTGTGTTGAATAGAAGGAACTTGGATGTAGACATTACAGTTTTGATTCAAAGCAATTAATCTCTAGTTTCTCTATTTTAAGGACTAATCATATTCCAATTATGATACTTAATATAAAACTATTCTCCTAGATCCAAAATATTCACATCATTGCCGTAGAAGCATGAAAATTTTCAATCTCATCAGCATTTTACTTGTGGAGTATGAAAAACAAATCTGAGAATGGAAAAAGATGGAAGCATGTCTGAATCAGAATGAAAATGTACTAGCCTATTTCACATACTTTTGAAGTACTGACATTATTGGTTGCTGTGGCTCGTGGTAAATCCACAGAGGGGAAACCTTTCAGCTGCAAATCACAGTAACCTCTCTCGAGCAAGGCTTTCATCAGAGCTAGTAGAGATGCCTTCTTTCTTGTCTGCCCTTCACTGAGAAGCAATGAAATGATCAAAACTCAGGAAGCAAAACATCATTTATCACTGATATTCATCCCTCCCAAAGCACAAGTTTCCAAAAAGATCCCATACGCCAGGAAGTCTCTGTTTTTTCTGTTAACTCCCTGAGCTGAACACCTTTCTGTTTTCTGGGGGAGTTGGTAACACTGAGAAGTCAGCTTCTACAGTGTGGCCACCTCAGGTCTGGAGATTGTCAGAAATAATTCCAGAATCAAGAGCTGTTCTTTGCTAGCTTGGTCACTTTTATTGTTGAACAGATGCACTTAAGTTCCTCTATTTAAAGTCTTCAACACACTCAGTGATGGCACCACAGAATTTTGTTTGGCTTTGACAGCTAATGGAGCTCATCACTCTAAGGCTTTCTCTCATCCCCAGAAAACAGTTAATTGGTAACAGTCATGATTCTCAAAGACTTGTGATGGCTACTACAGTTTTTTTTTTTTCCTAAAAATCTGACAAAAGCTCTATGAAGTATGAATTCAGGGACCCTGTATCTGTTTACTGAACTTTTTAAATTTCAATTTTTGTTAACATACAGTGCAATATTGGTTTCTGGGTTTAATGAACTTCTTGAGAGAGATCTCAAAGCATTTTAAACTGTTGCGCAGGGTAAGGTATCAGAAATCAACCCTGGTTTTCAAGCTACTTTATTACTTCCCTAATGAAAAGCAGCAGGGCACAGACAATCCAAGGACAACTTCCTCTCAGGCCCATCTTTCAACTCCCTTCAGCCCCCCTCGGCCCATACGACAGGGCGTGGCCCTGCATTCTGCCTGCATAAGAAATCACAAATGGACAGTGGTTTGAGAGAGAAAAATGAGCTGTTTAAAAGATGAGTTGCAAGGGAAATCGACTGCCTATTGCAGACCTTATAGAATTAATCAGCTAGAAGGCTTGAAGTAGTTTAAAAAAAAAAAAAAGTTAGGATAACATTAAATTTATTATACTCTACTATTTTAGTTAGTAATTGACTTAAAAAAGTAAATTAAAACTGGTTCCTAGATGACAACTGAGAGTCGTGAGATGTGGTGATGAGTTAATTTAGAAAAGTTTGAGAGATCTTGTGTGGGAGTGGGAAATTAAAGATTTGCCTTTTTGTCCAGCTCCAGTGAAATGGTTAGAATTTCACAGGCGAACTGAATGTGTGCATACGGTCCGAGGACTAAGTACAGATCAACACCTAGAAAATTACCTTCAATATATTAAAAATGAAAGATTGTTTTAACACTTAACCACAGATCAGAAAAGGTAATAACCTCTAAATAATATTCCTGTAGGCCAGGCTGGCTGCTCCAATCCATGCAAACTGTAACTGGTCATCTCATTTCAGTTAGGTCAGTCAGAATGCCTCTTTAGGAGTTCAAATTCCATTAAAGGTTTTAATAAATGACAAAACTTACCTTAAAAACTAAAGCATGACCAGAAAATATGCTCAAACACTGATAATTCAATGAAACGATCAGTCGTGACAAATAGATATATATGCTACAGTTACCTACATGCTGCCAAAGACAGAGCCTGCAGATCTGTAAGACCCCGATGTTGTAATTGTCCCCATCCAATCTCCCTACATCAGATCCATACAAGCAATCCTTAAGGAGACACCAAGTAAAAGTCTTGATATTTTTCCACCAAATTCACAATGTATTAAGGAACCAGCTTGGCAGATTATTAGTGACTAGTAAAAATCTCCCCAACTTTGAGAATCCCCACGTACCCTTCAGCAACATCTATAATTTAAGAAAATAGCTACAAAAATCTCAATTAAAAAGTGAGAAAAGACAACACAGCCCTCACCATTATTGTCTTTACACTTTAATCCTCTCCATTAATTCACAACTTTTGAGCTACCAAGTGGTATTAGCACTTGCTAATCTAGTTGTTGGACTAGATTTTTCCACAATGTTCCATTTTCTCCCTAGCGTTGACAAATTTTACTTGGTTTGGTCTTTGTTCCCAAATACTAGAATCAAACAGTCTTTAAACAGTGACGTTGCAAGTTTCTTACAGTTTCTGCTTTATTACATCCTGTTATCCACAGCAGAAGTTGAGAGATGGACTTACATAGTAACGGAGAGTTCTCCCGCAGTGAGGGTGCTGTGTCCCAATACATCACACCAGAAAACAACTCAACTACAATTTCCATACAACGTAAGATACTGAAGTGTTTGTGGACAACTCCGAGATGCCGAATAAAGGAAACATGCTGATTTAACATGGATGAAAAGGACGGAGCTGGTATTTCAGCTATGAAGGGCAAGTCAAACAGACCTGTTCTAGCCATTTAAAAGTTACTCAAAAAAAACAATACAACTGAGTAGAAAGGAAAACATTACTGTCAGCACCCTGAACAATGTTTTTGCATTCTACCGATACACAAACCTCTCATTTTTTCCAGGGGGCACAATCAAATTCAGTGTGCACTGACGAGAGATTGAAGTCCTTTCCACGTAGTTTTTAAAACGATACACTGAAATTAACAAATTGTCTTCTGATTATTCTAAAGAAAAAAAAAGGCTAGAAGAGGGGGAGGGAATGTAGTATGAACCCAAGGCTGTTCTAAGAACTGTTACCTAAGATGTCAGCAACCAATGGAGTGTGAAGATTTAGTGACAAGTCTTATTCTTATTTTTGGACGGTAATACCTTCAAGATGGCCTTTTTATTGGCTTGTTTCATACCTCCTTTTTCATTTGCAATTCTAGGATTTCAAGTGCCTTTTCCCCAAACGTAAGTTCTTTCTCCCCATTTTCGTATTATAAAATTAATTCGCTTTTTAGCTACAACTCTCTACTACTTAAAAGAAACTTTTGTGTTGTAACTTAGAAGCTGTGAGTAAATGCTTTACCAATCTTTCCAAGTAATTACTAAATTGAGAAAGGATTTAATCACAGATTTCCCCCTAAAATAATAAAGGGAGAATGACCGCCCTAAAAATTATCTGAAAATGGGATACACTTTCCCTTTTATTCAGAAGT
Organism: Neomonachus schauinslandi; assembly: GCF_002201575.2. Classification (NCBI taxonomy): domain Eukaryota; kingdom Metazoa; phylum Chordata; class Mammalia; order Carnivora; family Phocidae; genus Neomonachus; species Neomonachus schauinslandi. Next base: position 6,348,534 of record NC_058403.1, on the reverse strand, counting down.
TACTACACATTATCGGTATACCCTTTTAAAGTAAGTCTGATATGGAAAAAAAAAAAGTTTTTAAACCTCACCTATTTCTTAAATGTTTGACATCTTTTTTCTTAGTAGTCTTTCAAAGGAATCAAAACTCAAATCTAAATACCTCAGCCCTTTTTTTCAACCATAAATGAGTAAAATCATAGGACTTTGGACATACACAACCACAGCAGTTTTTGTTGTTGTTCATATACACCATTAAGTGACTTCAAGTGCAATGAAAAGCTATAGCACTTACTTCCGGATCAGTTCACATTCTATCTGCAAGCTTTTGTCTTTTTTCACAAGTAAATACAAACTGATCCCAAACACATTAAAGTACATCCGTGCATTAAATCCCTGTGCATTTCGCATAAAGAGAAGTAGAAAAAAAGTCAAACATGTTCTAGTGCTCAATGTAAACATTTTGAACTATTAATTATTTATTAATTTTCCTTAAAGTACTTAGGAGTGTGTGTCACATATTCAAAGTTAACCTTAGGAATAGCACCATGACCAAAAAAAACCCATAAACATGATTCTCACTACAATCCCTTAGTTTTACTCCAGAACTTGAGAAGCTACCATTGTCAACCACACCTTCCACATCATGAGGCCAAATTCTTGTTTTTCTCCCCAGGTGAAACCAAAATACTGCTTTCTATACACAAAGGCCTAACAATTTTGGACAAAAAGAAATTAGTAATTGGTTGACCAGCCAATCTCTGACCAGTTAATTCAGTCCAAAAGATAACAGTTCTACTGATGAAGCCTAAATGATCAAAGTCTCACTTTACCAAAAGAATTTATGTATTTATGAACATATTCTATATTTGTATTTATGGATTTTTTTGGTACCTTTTTGCAGATGATGGTAAACATGGAGTTATAACCCTGAGAATAGATATAAAACAGAGAAGCTTTAGAAGAGTTTAAATAAATTAATGGATAGGACATCTATCACCACTGCTTAAAACTCAGGAAGTAAAGAACATTCCATTAATGTTTTCAGGTCAATAGTCAAGGACAATTCTCCCGAATCGCTTTCTCTACCAGATACTAAACACAAACTTTGATGAAAAGAGCATCATAGTTCTCAAGTGGTGAAAGCTCTCTAAACAACCTAAGGAGGGGCAGGTCTATCCCACCTATCTCGGTTGGTAATGTCCAAAAATATCCTTCCCCTTCCATCAGAGTACAAAGTACCTTCTACCATGTCGAATGGGACAGATAACTGAAAAGTAACAACACTTAAGAACATTCCCTAACACTGACACCAGAGTCTGATGTTTTTCCACACCTGCCACCTTCAGGATACACAGGAGCAAAGGGTTAATTTTGTCTGGAACCAAACACAGGGCCAATAAATTAACAAAGGTGGGAGTACTGTAACATACTCCTTCGCTACAAAATATGTAAACCATTTGAATCAAGTCCATCTTCAGGCACAAACAAGCTAGGAATGGCCACCTACACTGTATGGAGTAGCACAACCTATCAAGCAAAAATATTTGGCTTGAAAATAAGTGTACTTATTTGATGTATTCGATGATGTGATAGAAGTTTCACTTTAAATGGATTCCAAAATTTTCCCACAACACAAGACAGTTTCTTAGATTTAAACTAGAAGTCACTAGTAAAGATACACTTAGTTGCCCCCGCAAAGAATGCCTGGGATTGCACATGGCAGCAGTAAGCTAAAACAAAGAGATGGAGAATGACGTTTAACTATTTTCCTATATAGATGAGATCTGCGATTGCACTCTTAACAAAACTCAACTCTACAATCTCAATGGAAATGGGGGGAAACTACATATAATTTAAATACTCTCTTGGCCCTGTACACTCTATTAAAGAACACACTTTTCCTAAATCTAAGGCACACAAACTCTTCTATTTCACAGAGTAAGACTATGGAAGACCAAGATTTTGGTTAAATCCCTTACATAGAAACCAGGAGATCTTGGAAAGACAAATTATATAGCATTCTGTTAGTGCACAATTTAAAAGAAAATGCTAGGACTACAGTCGGGGCCTTAGAGGTTTAAAATATACAATCAAAACATTTTAAAAAATAATTTACCAGCACTTTATAAATTCAAGTTTATAAAATAAAAGTGATGATATTTTCCTTAAAAATAAAGAAAAAGAGAGAAAAGACCCAACAGCATTTGGAAAGAAACCATTTCAATGAAAATGACCAAATCTGGTATAATGCATTTTGCTCAAGTAGCCAGGGAAAGGGGGGAGGGGGGGAAAGTGGTAGGTACCTCGCCTACTGATCATGGTTACACCTCCCATGATTGTAATGTCAGTATGCACACAATATTTATGAGGAAACTGTAAACATAGGTCACGTGAAACTGTTCGACTACAACAGGACAGGGGTTAGAAACTACCACCTCCTGACACGCTCAGAAAGTAACTGCGCGACACTTGCTACCATGAGAGTAATGCTTATCGGTTTTGATAACCAGGATGTCTAGTGTTGAACAGATTTCAAATTCTTGCTATCTGTAGTTAAATACTGTCAAAGTAGATCTGCCCCCAAAATGAAGCATATTTTGGCACCTGGGCTGAGCGCTGCTACAAAGGCAAGCAAGTGCAAATAAAAATAACAGTCATGATTTAGTCACATTCATAACTTTTCATAGAAAAATATAAATATATTCCCTGAATTGTAGGACAAAAATAATTTCAACAGCCAACTTTCACCATAAATTCCAGTCCATTTCCTCTTTCAATGAACTGGCTTTCTCTCAAGGTCATAAGGTGCAATCATCAAAATCTAACACATTTTCTAAGCTTCTGTCATCATCCCCATCATGGTATCTCACGGTCCTTCTGCCCTGATTTCTCGTTTTTATTTTCGAACGTCGAAGACCTCTTTTCGATTTTGCATAGTCCAAGTCCTCCCAGTCGTTATCGTCCACACTTAGCCTAGGCCGTTTGCTCTGTCTCTGCCGCCTCGCGCCTCTAGATGCGGCGGCTGCACAAGCTTTACCTTTTCTCACCGCTTTTGCTTTTCCTCTCGTTTTCCTCTTTTTGGTTTTCGCGTCATCGGCACAGTCCACATCTGATTCAGTCACAGACGCCAACTCGGAGTCGGATTTGGGGCCGGGGTCGGCCCCCAGCTTGGAAGCGCCTCCGCTTTCAGCCACCTGCCTGCGCTGGGGCTCAGGATGCGGCCTCTTCCTCTTCACCTCCGCCTCGGCCGCTCCCTGCGCCTCCCGCAGCACTTTGGTCTTGCTGAACGGGGCCTTCCCGTAGGTCCTGAGCCTCCTGCCGTTCCACCTGCGCAGCCCATAATTCAGGTCCTCCTCAAAGGCGTTCTCTGCAGTAGCTTTCTGCACCAAAGCTGATTCCGAAGAATTTCGACCCATCTCACCCCCTGGAATATGGCTTTTTGACTCTTCCTCTGAAGACCCAACCGAGGAATTCTTTGTGTTAGAAGGTGCAACATTTGTTCTGTGACTCCTGGTGTGCCTGCTCTTGGGTGCGGGCCTGGGCATCCCTTCAGAGTCCGAGTCTCCGTTTAAAGACGGATGAATGCTTTTCACACTGCCTTCTGAGCTGGCTGCGGGCGGCCTCCCCTGGCAAGCACACTGCTCATTTGGCACTTCACAGTTGACGTCTCCCTCGGAATCACTCGCCGTTGTCTTAGCTGGGGCACACGCAGAACGGAGGGGCTTTTGCCTTCCACTTTTGCTTCTGGTGCACGCGCTGTCTAAACTGACATCTTCCACATCACTCGTGAGCTTCAGCTTACTGGCAGCGGTGGTTGCACGTCTTCGAGGAGTCCTGAGGAGACCCGTTTTGGCTTTTGAGGACTTCTTAACCACCTGTGAATTGCTGTCTGAGTCACTGGAACAGACCCTTTTCCTGGAAACTTTCCTGCTTTGTCCATGGTCTTGTGATGTAGAATCTAAAAATTAAAAATTAAGAGTATTCCTTTAATTTGTAAGAGTAATATGTGTAACGAAATTAAATGCCCAAAATTTTCAACAACCGAAGTCCAGAATTCTTACTACCTTGCAAGGAGGATGGCAGTGAATGTTCGGGCTCTTAATGCCTAAGAGCAGTGACCTTTCGTGCGGCCTCAGCACCAGTCACAAGCACAACACATCCCCAGCACTTACACCCCGTGCCTTGCTTGCTATTTACATGAACACACTTGAGACACAAACATTTTATTTACATGAATACAGACTAACCTCTCTTTACCAGTGCACTAGGGTATGCAAACTAATCACTGACCCTCAGCCTCCCTGAAACTTTTTTTCACTTCCCAAGTTCCAATCACACCAACACCTTTAATCTTAGCTTTAGCTGCCTCCTGCTCTTCAATATCTGTCATCAGCCCCCAAGGACCAAGAATAAATACAGCCTTAAATCAGCAAGTGATTTCACCCCTCTGTGCCCCAGAGTTATCGTGAGTAAAGTGGACAATAATAATAATATCTAGCTCATAAAAGATACGAAGACTTAACTAGTTAATACACGTAAAGCATGGAGACCAATTTCCCTGACCCACAGAACAGCTCAGTGGCCGTTCTGCTGGCTAGCCGCTGCTGTTATTCTTACTTACATATCCCTTTTCAAGTAAATGGTCCTACCCTTTTCTTTCCTCTTCTGAAACTGGCTAACACCACAGCCTATAAATGTGCTTGCCTCCGCTTTTCTGAAACCCACAGCCAATACAAGAAGTGAAATCTTACTAAAAATAGCTGTTAAGGTTAAGATTGCCTGTCATGTGAATAAAACTAAACATATTTGACAACCAGTTATGCATGCACACAGAACATCAGGGATGCACAGAAACGACTGAGAATGCAGGGGGTGGACAGAAGACCACTGGTGAAGAGAAGTTTCATCGGGAAAAACAAACAACGTATGCTGTAAGGGGAGAACAGTGAGAACAGGCCAGTGAGTCAAGGTTACAGGTTTTGAATTACCTTTCCTAAAATGGTTTGGTTTTTCTTTTGCAGTGTCATCATATGAATCCAAATCGGTCTCAGATACGTGATCTGAGAAACACTGGGACCCAGTAGTTGGTTCACACTTCGAACCCCCTTTAATCAGGTTTGTTTCCATTCTGTGATAGCTGCCATCTTCTTGATCTTGCTCTTCAGATTCGGAATCCTCCGAATCACTGAAGATCTTTGCTTTTTTAAGGAAAGTAAGATTCTTGCGACCTGTGTTGTATTTCCTACTGGCATACTTTCTTGGTTCAGAATCTGCTTCCTCCTCTTCCTCTGAGACGCACTCTGCCTTAAGTTTCTGCCCAGACGTGGATGGACCAGCAGTTCTGTTATGTACATTGTCTGAATCATGACTTTTGGAGTCTTCGTCAGAAGACTCTATTTTCAGAAATTTTGTTTTAGAAGTTGCTGGAGCATGCGACTTATAACCATTGGCGTGCCAATTTTTGCGGGCTACTCGCAAATCACTTTCTGACTCTGAATCCCCGTTTTCAGACTCATTCACAGTATTCTGGGCAGCATGAGAACTGGACAGTGGTGATGGCTGATTTCGATCTTTTAGCTCCTCTTCTTCAATTTCGGACTTTAAGCTATGATCATCTTCAGAATTATGTAGTAACTTTTTTCTAGCCACAGCAGAAGCATTACGGTGAGGCAGCTTACGGCCAGAACAGACGCTTTCAGAGCTAGAGTTCTCCTCTACGTCACTCATGAGCTTTATCTTATTGGCAGCCACAGCAGCACACTTCCGCAGCACTTTCCGGTTATTTCCAGTCCTGGCTTTTAGACTTCACCGGTCTCCACTGAATTGTTATCAGAGTCACTTAAATAGACTCTCTTTCGAGTGGCTTTTCTGCCACATCCATTCTCTAAAGAAACTGGACCTAGAAATAAAGTAGCAATAAGATTAGAAAAGTCTTCCTTATTTCAACATTTTTTAATGAATTTATTATTTTAGAACTGACGTTCCCTACCTTTTGTGAACATTTTTATAAATATTTTTTTTTCATTTTTAAAATTTAAATTCAATTAACATATATTATTAGTTTCAGAAGTGGAGGTCAACTATTCATCAGTCTTATATAATACCCAGTGTCCATTACATCATGTGCTGTCCTTAATGTCTATCACCCAGTTACCCCATACCTTTTAATGCCAAAATAGATTTCCCTTCTAAATCTAAAAAGCCCTAAGGATGGGGCGCCTGGGTGTCTCAGGTTAAGTGTCTGATTCTTGACTTCAGGCCAGGTCATGATCTCAGGGTTGTGAGATCGAGCCCTGCCTTGTGCTGGGTGTGGAGCCTGCCCAAGATTCTCTCCCTCTCCCCACCCCTGCTCTTGCATTCTCTTTAAAAAAAAAAAAAGAGGGAGGGGGGCAGCCCTAAGGATGAAAACAGAAGAGAGAGCCCAGAATAAACCCACGCCTACATGGTCAATTAATTTACAACAGAAGAGGCAATATACAACGGAGAAAGGACAGTCTCTTCAACAGTGTTGGGAACACTGGACAGCCAACATGCAAAAGAACGAAACGAGATTACTATCTTACACATACACAAAAATGGACTAAAGACTTGAATGTAAGACCTGAAACCATAAACCTCCTAGAAGAAAACACAGGCGGTGAGCTCCTTCGATCTTGCCAATGATTTTTTTGGATCTGACACCAAAAGTAAAGGCAATAAAAACCAAAAATAAACAAGTGGGACTACATCAAACTAAAAGCCTCTGCACAGCAAAAGAAATCATCAACAAAATAAAAAGGCAACCTACTGATATGCACAAATCATGTATGTGATAAGGGGTTAATTGTTAAAAATATTTAAAGAACTCATACAGTTCATCAGCAAAAAAAAAAATCAGATTAAAAAATATAGACGATCTGAGTAGACATTTTGCAAAATATGGCATACAAATAATGGCCAACAGAATGCGAAAAGATGTTCAACATCACCAATAAGGGAAATGCAAATCAAAACCACAGTGAGATGTCATCTCACACCTGTGAGAATGGCTATCATCAAAAAGACAAGAAACAGGGTTGGCGAGATGTAGGGAAAAAGGAACCCTCATGCACTGTTGGTGGGAATGCAAACTGGTGCAGCCACTGTGAGTAACAGTATGGAGGTTCCTCAGAAAGTTAAAACTTGAACTACCCTATGATCCAGCAATTGCACTACTAGGTATTTATCCAAAGAAAACTAAGCACTAATTTAAAAAGATATCCGCACCCCAATTTCATTGCAGCATTACTTACAAAAGCCAGGATACCGAAACAAACAAGGCACCCATCGACGGATGAATGGAAAAGATGATGTGGTGTATCTATACAATGGAATATTATTCAGTCATAAAAAAGAATGGAGGGGCGCCTGGGTGGCTCAGAATTGTTAAGTGTCTGCCTTCAGCTCAGGTCATGATCCCAGGGTCCTGGGATGGAGTCCCGCATCGGGCTCCCTGCTCAGCGGGAAGCCTGCTTCTCCCTCTCCCACTCCCCCTGCTTGTGTTCCTTCTCTGTCAAATAAATAAATAAACTCTTAAAAAAAAAGGAAAAAGAATGGAATCTTGTCATTTGTGACAACATGGATGGACATTGAAGGTGTTACGCTAAGCGAAATAAGTCAACAGAGAGAGACAAATACTGTGTGATTTCACTTGTATGTGGAACCTAACAGACAAAATAACAAAAACAAACCAAAAAACTAAGCTCACTGATCAGAACAGATTTGTGGGGGAGGGGAGGTGAAGGAGATCAAAAGGTACAAACTTCCAGTTATAAGTCATAGGGATGTAATGTACAGCATGATGACTATACAGTTAATACTCTTGCATATCTGAAAGCTGCTAAGAGTAAATCTTAGAAGTCCTCATCACAAGAAATAAAAACTTTATGTACAGTAACTGACGGTAACTGCACTTTTTGTGATCATTTTGCAGTGTATACAAGTATCAAATCATTATGTTGTACACCTGAAATAGAATATTATATGCCAATTATATCTCAATTTTTAAAAAATCTAAAAAGGAGGGACACCTGGCTGGCTCAGTCGGCATAAGCGTCTGCCTTCAGCTCAGGTCCTGATCCCAGGGTCCTGGGATCGAGTCCCGCATCGGGCTCCCTGCTCGGTGAGGAGCCTGCTTGTCCCCCCTGCTTGTGTTCTCTCTGACAAATAAATAAATAAAATCTTAAAAAAAAAAAAATCTGAAAAGGACATTTAACCATATGTAGTAGATACATTAAAACAATAAACCATTCCATGCTTAGCTTATGGATTCCCTTGATATACATTCCTCCAAAGTACCACACACTGAGTCTCTTACCAGTTTTTCTTTGAGCAGCTCTGGTTCTGGTCACCCTGAGATTACTGCTTCTGGCCAGCCCACTACGTAAGGAAGATTCACGAGGTCTTGAACTCTCTTTGCTTTCCTCTGAACTATTTGAAGCTGATGAAGAGGTACCTAAGGAATCTTCCATTTCACTTTCTAAGAAAAACAAAGCATCAACAGTTCTTCACACATATTCTATCTTTATACACACAAGCAGTTGTTTCGTAACAACAGATTAAAAGAAGATGCTCAAAATACTTAGAAGAGATTATATTTTTAAAAACTGTTTCAAAGACCGGCTCATAAAATTTTGGCATTCAAAAGTAGGTAATCAGCATTACAAATCAAGTTTATTCTCTTATTTCTGAAAGGAGCATATTAATCCTGAGTTGGATTCAGAAAATACAGTTTACATATTTCATAAACTTCCATTTAAAAATGTAATTAGCCCCCACTTCTATCCTATGAGACCGGTATTTCCTGTAGGAAAGACAACCACTGTTAATCTCACGTCAGTGGACACACTTTCAGGCCTTTTGCTAATAACCCCTGTAACAGCACAGTGGTACCACACATGCTTTCAGCTCAAGAGGTCATTTTCCCATATTCTACCAGAAAGGGGGAGGGAGGGATAGAAAAAATAACAGTACAGGTCACCTCTCCCTGCTACTTCACTGAATGAGTGCATGCTCCAGGGCAAACATGGTACAGAGAAGCTTCCCGCTCTTTCGTCCACTCCATCCTTACATACATATCACAGAATGAGAGTTTCATCAAAGTGAGCGGGAGCATGTTGCTAAAAGATAAAATTTTGCTCCACAAACACAACCCCAACTCTGCATTAAAGAAAGTGGCTGCGTTAGAAGGACACCAGTCACCAAGTCGTGTTTCTTCCTCTGAAACTGCTCTGCCATTTGCCACTCTTGACTGCTCCTATTCTATTCCATTCCACTCCCCAGCACACTGACTCAGTTTCTAGATTCTTCCCCTTCCCTGCATATTACTGCCAAAGTGAGACTGATCTTCCTGAAGCAGAATTCATCATGTGATTCCCTTACTCATCAAGGGACCCAATTAAGTAATCCAGACTCTTCTGTAAGGCTTGCCACTCTACTATGTGGCTGCATTCTACCTCTTTGGTCCTATTATTTTAAATTATAGTAATTTTTACACTATCATCACAAGTCACCAAAATCACTCAGAGCAACAGGGAAGTATACACCCACCACAGCCTCATTCCCACAATGCTAACAAAGGGTTACGATCAGCTGTGGTTATACTACCAAACAGCCAAGAACATGAGGAGCTTAGAATTTACTAGGCCATCCAGTTTTAAGCTCACATGATGATGCCTTTTTTTTTTTTTTAAAGAAAAACAAAAGCATATTTTGCATACAAAGTGTGATATTTATATCCCATGATTTAAAATGTAGAAGATTCAAGTTTGCATAGAATGTGGCTGCTCCATTTGCAAAGACCAGCACTTATCAAACATATAGTAACTGCTGCGTATTTGTTAACTTCTGACTCTATCACTGAATTGTAAATTCCTCAACTGGTAGGCCAGTCTCATTTATTCTTTCCTCTGAACCCAGAGTAACTGGCAGGGCTACACATGTGAGTGCTGGATAGTCTCACCAGATAACGTAGAGCCATTGTGTAGAGTGACAGGCCTACTTCTCATTCTTTCTGACGATCCCGCTGAGTCTGAGGAGTCACCAGACGTCACCCCTGAAGAAACACTAGCACTTGTCTTCTGGCTCGCAGAGTAAGCGGCCCTACTGGAGGTAGACTGGGTAGGAGAACCTACCAATTCAAGAATGACTTTTGTCTGAGACTTTAACCGCTTCTGCTTGATATTTCTGGTCAAAGAGAGGAACAAAGGAAACAAAATCTAATTAAACCGAGAATGCCTGAGTAAAAGTGTACTATTACTTAACCTGAGAATAATTTTATGATCAAAACATTAAAATATTCATTGTTAACATCTTATTCTGACATGGATTACGACTAATTTTCTTCCTCTAACTTGGACATAATTTTATTCCAAACTGGAGTAATGAACAAACGATCCAAGGAGCAGAGTTACAGAGTGTCAGACTGAATACCATAAGCTCTTTGGATTAAATGCTAATAAGAAGAGCCGACGTTTCTGTAATACCGGCATTCATTCTATTACAAAACTGAGTCTCAGTAAGACACAATTTTCTCTCTCGTCTATTTATATGTTCCTAAAGACTGTATAAAATTAGTAAGAGGAGAAAGCAACAAAACCTAAACAGTAAGAACAGAGGCAAAAAAAGAGATCAGAACAAGGTAGTTTTTTCTACGACCAATCTGTTTACTTCTAAGTACCAACTAGTTCACCGTGTTGGGTCCCTGAGCCATGGATGATGAAGAAAAAGTAGAAGTTTAGGACAAGACAGTCTTTGGTTTTAATTTACAGATCTGGGTAATATTCATGATGAATAATCCTATTTTCGTCTAAAACAACAAGATAAAGGAGCTTTTAAGAGAATCTAATCTGAGCTTAAAGACAACCACAAGGTTCTTTAAAGCAGCAGCTCTTTTGTCATCAAGAAATTTCAAGCTTCTTATGTCAAAATATTAACTTCCATTACTGTCAACTGAAGGACAGACCAATAAATACAAAAAGAAATAATTACATGCTCATATCCATCATAATCTTCATTTTAAACAGAAAACAAGTGGTAAATACCTCCGGAGTAAGATTGGTCCCCTTTTATCCTATGTCTTTCTCAACTGCTAGACTCTTCATTGGTTCAAAGAGAGAGTTTTTTAAAATAATTAAACGAAAAAATTAAACTCATACGATAACAGAAAAACCCAAACTGAGGTTCATTTTATAAAATAAATGACCTATACTCTCCAAAAATGTCAATTAATAAGACAAAGGTTGAAAATAAAATTCCTGATTAAGACTAAAGAAGGGCGCCTGGCTGGCTCAGTCAGTGGAGCCTGTGACTTGATCTCAGGGTTGTGAATTCGAACCCCTCACCGTGTGTGGAGATTACTTAAAAAAAAAAAAATGGAAAACAGGATTGTGTGATTAAATGAGTTAATATTTTTTTAAACAAGAGACTAAAGAAACTAACTATATGCAACGCAAGATCCTCCTTTGGGTCTAGATTAGAAAAAAAATTTGCCCTAAGGACATTATTGGGTCAATGGTAGAAATACAATAAGGTGTGGTTAGAGGTTTTTTTTTTTTTTTTTTGCAAATCCACACTAAGTATTTAGGGGTAAAGGAGTAGGATGTCAGAAATACTCTTTTGAATGATTTAGAAGAAAAACATGTAACAAATAGATAAAGCAATGATAAAGCAAATGTAACATACTATGAAAAATTGGTGAGTCCAGGTAAGGAGTATAAAGGAGTTCTTTCAATTAGTCTTCAGCTTTTCTGTAATTCTGAAATTATTTCAGAATTAAAAGTTGAGGGGAAAAAAAAAAGGTGGGGAGGACTCACATAGTAAGTACTTCGTGATGTATGTCCCTGAATTACAGGCTGTAAAGCAGCTAAACAGGACAAACTCATTTACCTAAGGAGCACAGGTTTACCTGTTTCAGGGCAGCTCTGTTATTCTAAACAAGGGGGCAGGGATGCGAGGAAGACTTTGGCAAATCCTCTCACCCAAAAAGCAAAGATAAAACTGGCAAAATCATCCAAAAAAGTCATTTCACGGCTCTGGAAAGTAATCACAGGCATTTAACAAATTAAAAAGTGTTTATTCAAGAAAACCTTCTGAATCTAAGAAAAAACTTGACTGGAGTTTTTGGCATTTTAACTTTGGGCTCCTCCCAGTCATGTACACCCCAATTCTGTGGCACAGCCTTGAGGACCAGGATGAAGAGGCAAAGGGAGCTGGCCTGATTTGGGAGCTTCACCAAGCAGTGCATGCTCTGCCCAAGGGCACCAAACTCACTGTCAGCAATCCAGCAGGCCAACCACATAGCTGCCTAAGCTGTGACACTGGTTAGAGCCAACAGAAGCTCAGCCAAAAATTCAAAGGAGATCTAGGGAATGAGACAGTCACAGGAGTCTCTGAAAAGCTCCAATGTCTTCCTGGGGATGTGGAAGGTTCTACACATACTCAAGGTTCTATACGTACTCAAGGAGAGCCCTGTTATCTAGTTGTCCTTGGCAGACCTTGAGACTCACGCCTGGAAAAGTATAAGCAGAAGGTGAAGTCTACCCCACTCCACACAAAGACCTTCTTCAGAAAAGGGTGGAAGGCTTACTTAAAGTGTGCAAGCACAAATTTCTGACCACTGAGCTATGCTAAGTTAGGGAAAACATCCAGGAACACAGCCCCACCAATTTTTTTTTTTTTTTAAGTTATTTTAAAAAGCAGATTTCAGTAGCTTAACACTGCAAGAAAGACAGACTATAGAACTGGTTTAGGCAACTCACTAAACAAAACCAGCAATAAGCACCATCACTGAGGGAGGGAGAAGGATCAGAATCCAGAGTTTCTACAATATGTTAACAGCAATAAGAAAACCTGAAGAGATGGTATTTCCAGAATGGCAACATTATTTTATTAAGTATGTACTGTTTCCAACAGAACAGTACAAGACATACCAAGAGTCAAGGCAGTTTGCCCACATACAGGTAAAAATGCAGGCAACAGAAACAGTCTCTGAAAGGACCCAGATGTTGAACTAAAAATATTTAAATCAACTATTATAAACACATTTGAAAAACCAAATGAAATAATGTTTACAGAATAAAAGGAAGATGACAGAGAATATCCATGAAAGACACAGAAATTACAAAAAAAACCCCACAAAAAACAAAAAACCAAACAGAGATTCTGGAGTTGAAAAGCACAATAACTGAAACAGACATTCAGGAGATGGGCTCAGCAGCAGATGTGAGCTGGTACAGGAATCCGTGACCTTGGTAGGTGAGTATTATCCCATCTGAAGAACAGGAAGAGAAGGAAAAATGAAGAGAGCCTCAGAGGCCTGTGGGAGACCATCCATCATATCCACATATGTACAGGAGGAGCCCGCAGATGAGAGGAAAGGGGCAGGAAATAATTTGAGTAATGGCTAGAAACCACGCAGATTTGATGAAAAACATTCCTCTACAAAGCTGGAAAAATTCCTACACACATTATAGTCGGATGCAAAATGACAGAATTTTCAAAGCAGCAAGAGAAAACCCATTCCTCCTGTGCTACGTCAGCAGCACAACTAGCTGACTTCTCATGGGAAACCACGGAGGTCAGCAGGCAATGGAAGGCAACACTCAAAATGTGTGTGTGTTGGTGGGGGGGGACGGGGAGCAAACACTGTCAACGAGGAAGTCTATATCCAGCAAAACTAGTCTCCAACAAAAACCCATCAAAATGAATTGCTAGCACATGCACCTTATAAGAAACACTAAAGGACATCAGGCTGAGAAGAAAGGACACCAGAGGGTAACTCACTCCACACAAAAAATAAAAACTACTGGGAAAGGTAATCACGTATATAAATATAATTAATAGTATAAATGACTTTATTCTTTTCCTAAGCAATGTTAAGGAAAACTAGATAAACCGTAACATATAAAGACGTAATCTGACAACAACAGCACAAAAAAGGAAGGGAAACAAACTTCTTATGAGAATCAATAGTATGAATCTGAAGGAGACAGTTCTGAATTGAGATGCAGTTTAATCCCCAAACTTGCAGGCAGACACCCATCATGGTTCAGCGCATGTTCAAAAGGAGGCTGGACACAGACTAAACACTGAATTACCCCATTTTCACATTGCAACACTTTAAAGTACCTGGAAATCTGATATTAATGCAAGCTACACGGTCAAAGACAGAACGTAATATTAAATTCCTGATAGAGAATAAGCCCTGCATTTTATATTTCTTTACAACCAATCCTCAGAAAAAAATAGGGCGCATAAGGTTTCTCTGATATTTCCCTTACACAGTCAAATGCTCAACGGTCACACAAAGTAACCACTTTACTCTCTGCACTAAAACAAAGCTTCTTATGTAATAAATAATACTTTAATCCTAAGATTTTTTAAATCTGTCATTTTCATTAAATGCTTTAAAATTTACCTAATTACAAATTCTACAGTAGCTCTATATGCAGTGCTTTCAAGCCATAAAAAACTAATCTTTCTGAATATACCGTACTCCTGATCGTTTTAGCATAATAAAATTAAAGAAGCATCACAACCTGAAATTTGTCTATTTGCATACAAAGCCTGCAATAACCAATTCACCTGATACTTTTGTTAGGCTGATTGACACGGTTACAATTCTGCCGTCTCTTGAACCTCTGGCTTCTTCGAAGTTTTTCACTGAACTTTTGACCAATTTTAAAATCAGAGGAGATTTTCTTCATTTTTTCTTCAAATAAGGCAGACAATCTCAAGGTCATACTGTAAATCTGCAAGGATATGAAAGCAAAACTAGAACTACAACATACCTTTTAAAATACTTTCACAAAAAAAATGTATAACACACAGACTACTTGCAATCTATTCTATCACTGTTACAGACAACAGCTGTTCCTTTATCCACTGCCCCCCTTCCTTCAGTGACACCTGCAAGAAACAGGCAGCATCAGACATACACCTCTCAGACAAAAGAAAATCGTTTTAAATCAAGCAATTCTCTGGAATCTGGGACTGATGTCTACATGTCAATGGTTTTCATTTGGCTTTTCACATTTTCACATTTACATGTACAAATCCAAAAAAAATGTCCCCTTCTCTCAAAGTCAGATGAGAGTTGGTGGGTTTTAGGATTGCTATTTATTAGGCAGCAAAAGAGCAGTGTCTCCTTGGGATGAGGAAACAAAGGCACTTTCACCCTGGTCTCCAACTTGCAATGTGACGGCCTCTGTTGCCACCCAGATCTAAACATGAATTACAGACCAAAGGCTATCTTCCTCCAGGAGAAGAAAATAGGCCCTAGAACTTTAATAGATGTGAAAGACTATGTTTAAACAGTTTCTACAATTAAATAGTATCAAATCTTTCAAAGAATTCAAGCAGTGTGATGTTAAGTGCTACTGTAATTAACTTTGGTATAGCTATGTATTTACAGGAAGTACTCTCGACTCATTCACAATCATTCTGGGAAAATAAGTTAAAAAGTCTAATGTTCAAAAGCTACGTATCAATCACTCTGATGCACGGGGCAGAAGGGTGGAGAGACTAACACTAAAGAATCTTTAAAAAAAAAAAAAAGGGGTTTGGGATACATGAATTTCCTATATGCTTTATAAATATATATGCACACATATACATATTCACAATATATGTGAAATTCAAAATCCCACTTCATCTTTGAAATGATCTTTGACAACTATTTCCAGTATTTTGTATATATCTTAAACTTACTCTTCTCCCTCAAATCTGAATTCTAGTGTAAGTCACCAGTTTTAAAAGTGATTTGTTGGGGCGCCTGGGTGGCTCAGTCGTTAAGCGTCTGCCTTCGGCTCAGGTCATGGTCCCAGGGTCCTGGGATCGAGCCCCACATCGGGCTCCCTGCTCCGCGGGAAGCCTGCCTCTCCCTCTCCCCCCTGCTTGTGTTCCTCTCTCACTGTCTCTCTCTCTCTCTCAAATAAATAAATAAAATCTTTAAAAAAATAAAAAAAAATAAAAAAAAATAAATAAATAAAAGTGATTTGTTTTCTTAATCATATTAAGTTTGAAACCTCTGATTCTTCATATTATCTGTCTTCTCATTAGGTTTTATGTAAAATTCAGTGATACATTTGAATTGAACATAAACATTTAACAAAAAGGGGTGCTAAAATTATTAGCTCCTCAAAATGAAAAGAGGGCATGTATGAAAAAAACCCAGAGTTATCATCATATACAACGGTGAAAGACGGAAAATCATTCCCCCCGAGGTGAGGAATAAGACAAGATTGCCTCCTTTCACCACTGCACTTTAAATTCTAGCCAGAATAATTAGACAAAAAGAGAAATAAAAATCAGATTGTAAAGCTAGAAGTGAAACTATCGTTCTTCACAGATGACGTGATCCATATTCATGACAGCATTACCAATACCCAAAAAGCAGAAACAACTCAACTGTCCAGCAGGAAATGAACAGATAAACAAAATGTCATATACCCATACGATGGAGTATTATTCAGGCATAAAAGGAATAAAGTTCTCATACACGTTACAAACATGGATGAACCTTTCAAAGGTTCTGCTGAGTGAAAGAAGCCCGACACAAAAGGACAAATGCTGTGTGATTCCACTTACATGAAACATCTAGAATAGGCAGATGCATACCGACAAAGGAGAGGAGACCTTATTACCAAGGGCTGAGAGAAGGAGAGAGTGCGGAGTTACTGCTCAGCGGTTAGGACTTCTGTGTGGGTTGACAAGAGAGTTTTGGAAAGCTAAGCAACACTGTGAATATAATGTCAATGAAATGTACCCTTAAAAGTGGTTAAAATAATAAAGTTTATGTTACACATGTTTAACCATAACTTTGAAATTCTGATAACATAATACACAAAAATCCAATAAATTGTATACTTTAAATGGCTGAGTTGTGTGATATATCCTCAAATATGTATTTTAAAATAAAAGGGGAAAGAGGCACGAATGAGATTTATTTTCTTTCTGGAAAGAAAGTGTCTCACTAATGATGAATACTGACAGTAACACAAGCTTGGAAAAGAGACTTGATGTTAAAGTGATGTTTAAATTGATGTTAAATTTGCATACTGAATGCAAGGAAAGATTAAAAATAACACAGGGAGTCTGGTAATAAATAATGAAGAGAGTATATTATATACTATAATATAATATATATTATAAATATATATAAATATATAAATATATATATAATATATATATATAAATATATATAATATATTATATATATTTAATCATTACTCAAAGATTAAAAATAACACAGGGAGTCTGGTAATAAATAATGAAGAGAAAGTGAAATTAAGGCACAATGGTTAATTAGCAGTGACAGTCACTGACCACAGACAAAGTGCCACAATATAAGCAAGTGCTTTCCTTGAAGATCTTCTCAAATCACTGCTGTGTTTTCAATTACCCAACACACATTGGCTACAAGGGTTTTGTGGTATTTGTGAAAATTCGCTGAGAGTATATGTACCCTTTTGTACATTTATTATGCTTCAACAAATTTTGAAAAGTTAGCCAATTTTTTAATACTTCAGGGATGCCCTCTCTCCTAGTGTTCTTAAATAACTAGATAGCGCACGTGCTTCCTCTTTGCATCCGAAATATCAGTATATCGCCAACAGTCCCACCCCCGCTTCAGATCTTCCTTCGCTTGCTTGTAATAGCCTTCCAGCCTCTCTCAGTAAATTTCTAATCCACTTGTCAAGAGTCCTACATGTATGAAAACACGGGTTTTTCTCATTCTATGTATCAAGTTCACCGGCAGCCTCACTCCCACCAATTCCCATTTGTTTATACAACTTCAGGAAAGGTAAACGTGAATTCCTTTAAGGGACCAACCGCAGACATCTGGGCAGCGGCAGAGCGCTATTCTTACCAGTGGTCTCTCTCTTCACTTATCTGTAATGTTCCAACATTTACAAGCAAGTGGAAAATGACCATCAACATAGATTATGCACTTTTTGCTCTGATAACCACTTTTAAAATTACCTTTGATCTTTTGTTTGGTGTATATGCTTTTGCATTGCTAAATATCAACCGGATGTCTTTGCAAAATTCCAAAGGGCTGTCATAATTTCCTGCTTCTAAAGTTTCCCTTACTGTTCCAAAATCCATTGGAGTATCTATAATATCTCGGTAGTCCTAGATTTTAAAAACAATAATTAGTTCAAAGATTTGATTCCTACTTTTAGAAATGCAAGTGCATCAGATCTCTAAAATATTCAAAATGAGAGAGGAGAAAAAGATTAGAAGGAGACCTTAAGAACCATCCATAATTTTTAAAAAGAGACCCAGACATTAAGACAAGATAAGAAATATACCAAAATGATATACTTGGTAGGACGTGGAATGATTTTTATTTCCTTCTTTACACTCTTACATAGTTTCCAAGCTTCCTAGAGTAAATTTGTGTTTTATAATCTTTTTTTTTTTTTTTTTAAGGCTATTTCCCATGCCCCATACTGAAGGAATGAATACAGATGCCTTTATCCAATTTACAGTTTTCCTGGGGCTGGCCCTACTATAAGATAATAACCATGTAGAATCCTCCCATTATGATGCAGCAGTGATTAAGTCTCAGCCCAAGTTACAAGGGTGTCTATAGATTCAAGAAAAACTGTGTAGTACAACTCTTCCACTCAGTGGTAAGAGACAAAGTTAACATGAAGCTAAGACATCTTACTCATTAAAGTTTACTTTAAATACCTCCACCCCAATCTCTATACAAAACAAGAAAAGGCCCAAACATTCAAACAATGACAACTTACTGGATATTCAACCAAATCAACAGGTTGTCTAAATGGTTCAGAATCTTCACACTGAAAAATTAAGTTCACTAGTTCCTTACACTGTTTCTTCCAGTTACTTTCAACATAGTTGGTCGCTTTGATGCTCCTTTTTTTCCAATCATGGACCTAAAAACACATTTACAGTATTAAAAGTTTTTTTCAGTCTTGAAAATTTAACAGAGTGATATGGCACAGTATGGTGGTAAAAATCCAAGTGAGTTGTCTTCTGTACTTTAATAATAGGGCTACTCTTATTTTCTGCCTACTTGGAAGAAACCCACTTTTCTGTAAAAACCCAACAGCATCACACCCTTTACTCTGAAAATATTGCTCATCCCACCACTTATCTCCCAAGTATAGAGAATATTTTCATAGACTATGAAGTACCACCTGGGATAACCTGGTAGGCTAATTAATGGCTCGAAAGATACCCACATCCTAATCCAAGAACTCATGACTGTCACTTTACATGGCAGACTTGACTAAAGACATGGATCTTGACATGGGAAGACTGACCTGGATTATCAGGATGGGCCCAAAGTAATCACAAAGGTCCTCTTAAGAGTGAGGCAGAAGAGGGGCACCTGGGTGGTTCAGTCGGTTAAGCATCCGACTCTCAGTTTTGGCTCAGGTCGTGATCTCAGGGTCGTGAGACTGAGCCCTGCACTGGACTCCGCACACAGCACAGAGTCTGCTTGGGATTCTCTCTCCCTCTCCCTCCACCCCTCCCACTTGTGCACGCTCTCTCTCTCTAAAATAAATAAATCTTAAACAAACAAAACAGAGCGAGGCAGAAGAGTCAGAGCCAGAGACTTCAAGCTGCTAGCCTGAAGATAAAAGACGTGACATGAACCTCTAGAAGCTGGAAAAATGCAAAGAAAGGGATTCTACCCTACAGCTTCCAGAAAGGAACACAGCTATGCTGACACTGATTTTAGCTCACAGAGACCTATGTCCAACTGCTGATCTACAGAAGATCATTTTTTTTTTTAAGATTTTATTTATTTAACAGAGAGAGTGAGCACAAACAGGTGGAGTGGCAGGCAGAGAGGGAGAGGAAGAAGCAGCTCCCCACTGAGCAGGGAGCCCAATGCGGGGCTCGATCCCAAGGTCCCAGGATCATGACCTGAGCCGAAGGCAGATGTTTAACCAACTGAGCCACCCAGGCGCCCCAACACCATTTTTCAAAATTGTTTAAGCCACTAGATATGTAATTTGCTATAGCAGCCACAGCAAACAAATACTAAAGAGATACTAAACACCTGGGAGTCTGTTTAAGAATGAAATTATATGAAAATGACAATCAGATGACAATAATTCAAGTCTAACTTCTTGATGTTATTTGGGGCAAGCGTATTAGGAAAATTAATATGGTAAAAAGCTTTAATTTAAGCAGCATTTGGATAACATTTAAAATGTTAAGTTTTTTTTTTTTGAGAGAGAGAGAGAGAGAAAGCATGTGCATGCTCGCAGGGCGTGGGTGGGGTGGGGGGATAGAGAGAGGATCTTAAAAGCAGGCTCCAGGGCTCAGCACAGGGCCTCACCCAGGGCTCAATCTCATGACCCTGAGATCATGATCTGGGCCGAAATCAACAGTCAGACGCTTAACCAACTGCGCCACCCAGGCGCCCCCTTAGATTGCTTTTAAAACACAGAATAAGTAAACAACAAAGGTCAATCAGGCAGATTAACTTACTCTCCTTCCAGAAGATGTTTTAGGAAGATCACTATCATCCTAGGAATAAAAATCAGAGCAGCTTAAGTGTTAATATTCTCATTAGAAATGTAATAATCTAAAAGCATATCAAGACATTAGGTCTTACAAGGGTTTTAACTTGTTTACAAAAATCTCAAAAAGCAGACCCTATCAGATGACCTTTGTGGGACCCAGACTCCAACAAACCAATCATTCTTAATAACCCCTTACATTCTCTAAGAACGTGCAGTAATTCCAAAAGATAGCTATAAAAAGTTGCTTTGTGCATGACCTAAATAGAACATGCATAAGCAACTTTAAATTTGTGTTTTACCTCTACCCATAAAACCCTAGAAACCATCTCCTACATTTCCTGAATTTCCTACTCTACACATTTTCTTATTCTCTAAATCAGATATTTGTATACCCATTTTTATTCCAATATAAATTAGCATGAAAATCAGTGAATTACAATAAGGGCTTGCATAGAAATTGACACTACACTGACATGAGTAGTGTTTTTAAAGAATATCCTTCCTACAACTCCTACAACTTCCTGCCTGATTCTGTATAAAGTGAAATTATTCGACACCATTGATAGCTGCCTTAAACTTCAATACCCTCTTGAGTGAAGAACTTCTGGGTACTGTGAGCATGGTAAAAGTTCATGAATTTTTAATTACAATTAAATCCAACTCTCAGATATTGGTTTTAGCAAAAGTAGAGAACATATTCCGCAGCTATGTTATTCATATAGACATATTTTGTTTATTTGGTAGCAATTACTGGTTAAAACAAATTCCCTCACTGAACATCTAGACAATTAAGAAATATATTTTTTCTCAAAGTCCACAGTCTCTCGTGCGTCATCTCTCCTGAGAAACAAACTGAGGGTTTTAGAGGGGAGGGGGGTGGGGGGATGGGTTAGCCCGGTGATGGGTATTAAGGAGGGCACGTACTGCATGGAGCACTGGGGGTTGTAAGAAAACAATGAATTGTGGATCACTGCATCGAAAACTGGTGATGTATTGTATGGTGACTAACAAAATAAAAATATATATATATTTTTATCAAAATAGTTTTCATAGTTCACTGGAATATAGTGAGACTCAATATTTTTAAGTTACCATTTGAAATTAACAAAAATCATTATAAAATTAACAAACTTCATACCAAATCCTCGGCATTTTGCTCATCATTTTCAGAAGTGTTAGAAAGTTCTGAGATATTTGTACAGTCTTGATTCCTAAAAAACAATTTTTCACGTTTTTAAGAGTATGCAGATGTAGTTACTACTGTTGTCAAAAATTCAAACTGCAGGTTAAGATATAAACAGTGCCCCAAGTTTGCATGCCTAATTTCAAGCAATGGAATACCAGGGTTTTTTAATCTACACTCTATGGAAACAACTGACCATCTTAGAATACTGAAAGCAAGTCCCCCCCAACCCCCCGCCCAGTTATGTATGTATAAAAATTAAGCTGGTAATCCAGAAACAGTATATACATGAGCTCAACTGGATGAATGTGCAGATGAGTTTTCCTACACATCATCACTAGTAATATATTCATATAGCGAGTACCAAGAACATGGCTGATGGAGATAAAATAGAGGGGAAAAGTAGAAATTAAAGCAAACTGTATCTTCACTACACACACAGAAGAAAGAATGCTAAAGTAGGAATGTCTAGGCACAAGGAAGATGAAAGTGGGTATGTGATTTTTCTGAAGTAGAAAAAAATGAAAGTGTTGGAGAAAGGGAAATAAGTCCAAGTCATCCGGGCAAGAGGCGGATTCAACCCAGCAAAGTGAGATAGACTAGAACCAGTTACTTCCCAGTGTGTAGCCTGATGGTGAGAATGATGGCACAGTTTATAAACCATGTTCTCTAATACGTAATTCTTTCCAACAATTTGCATGGCTATAGTAGAAAAAGGCATTAAAGATCATACAGCAAAACTCATTAATTTTGAAGGAAACAGGCTGAGTCATTTGTCCAAAGTGACAAAGAATGTTCACTTGAACAGATTAGGTTAAAACTCAGATCTCACTTTCCAAGTCAGTTTCCCATCCTACTCTTCCAAACTCATCTCCCAGTGAAAGCAAGCATGTGCAAAGTCACTCTTATACAAACACGCTCATGGGATACAACCCCAAAGAGATGAAAACCAATCTAGTCATGACAACACATCTCACAAACCCAAACTCAATACTCTCCACAAAAGAAGTGTTGAGAAAAAATGATGAGGTCAGGAAAGAAAGGAAAGCCAAGCAACAGATGAAAGGACACACAGACAGCAGACACGTGAGAGCTACAGCGGTCTGGACTGGGTCCTGAAGACAGAGCAAGGCTGTTGGTGTCAAGAAGGAAATCCACAGGCGTTCTGGACTGCAGTCATTAGTATTACACCAAGGAGAATTTAATGTTTCATGAGGACACCACAGGAACGAAAAATGTTAACCTAAGGGGATACCGGGTGAAGGGTATTTATAGGGTAACTCTCTATAGTATAAAATTAGTTCAGAGTTTTAAAAAAATAGAAAAATCTCGATTGTTCAATTTCTCATGCCTTTACTGAAATTATGTTCACAACATGTATGTAAAGAAATGTCATTTAATGTAGCACATTAAAAAGGTATAATTCAGAGAGCAAAAATTATAAACTGGCTGGCTGCAAGAGGTACAATATGAAAAGTCACTTTTTCACAACATCTGTAATAGGAGGTAACTTACTTTATAAATTTTAAAAGTTGGTCAGTTATCTTCTTAGCTGATCTTGCAATTACACTCTCGGGTTCATTAAATGTCCTGGCATTATGTTCTATGTATCTGACTTCCCAAACTAATGCAGATAGCCTCCTTCAAAATAAGAAGTAGGCAATTTAGGACATAGAAAATGAAAAGACAGAAACCAAGTAAAAAAAAAAAAAAAAAATTAAGCCAGCATATATTATTAAATCTAAGTGCCAAAGTTACAACGAATAATGCTACCAACCTGATCACAGTCATAAGCAATTATATCAGAAGCTAAACCATAGAGAATACATTTAAAAACCAAAAATCTTAACAGATCACTTAATCCAGAAAACCAACAGAGCAACCCTCCGTTTCGCCTTGTCTAGAGATACAAATGAAGCTACTCAATGAAGAAAATGTATTAGATACCATTAATCCTGAGAGAATAACCTGGCAAAGTGGTTTCTGAACAAATGCACATTCCCAGGTTTGGCTACACAAACAATGTAAGAAGCCAGTTTTTTGTACAGGTAATTTCTTGAAGTAGATGAATTATAAAAAATACCATAAATTACTTGAAAAAAATCACCGAGAATAAGAAACTTTACAGTTACCAGGGCTCTAGAAGCCAAAGATAAAAAGCTGATGACTCTGGGGAATTAATCTTTCAAAGGCCAATCTTTAACCAAGTTAAATTTTATCTTTAAATCGAGCTGCTAAATAGGAATGTTAACATGCAAATAAAAACAAATACAATATCTAACTACTTAACATAATTCATAAGAAAAGGAGACTATAAAAGATTGAGGAATGAAACACGGTATTTCTCATCTAAACACCTAACAGTGTCTTACACATAAGACCACAAATGACCATCATGAAAGAAGAGAATGCAACAGAAAGTAATGCTAATCAGCTCCCACTCCATCACTGTCACCATCAACCACCACTTCCGTTCACTCTGGTCAGGACGACCAAAGACCCTTTCAAACTATTTGTAAAGGAGGTTTCTACTGACCTGTAAAAGCGATTAACGAGTCTCATTCGAATTGTGTACAGATCCGTTGGATAAGCTACCACAGTACAGTACTTCGGATACGTACACAGATCAACTGGACCTGCAAAAGCTGCAGCTATGTCTGTGGAGGCAGAGAGAAGAACTCTTGATCAATAAGTTCATTACTTTTAAGAGATTATTCCTCTACAAATGATTTAAAAATAGAGCTACATTTAACACTGAAGGCCCAACCAAAAAGTAGCAAACAGAAATTATAGTGAAGAACACAACCACAGCTTGCTACAATTTTAAAATACTTTTGAGGAAAGGAAAACTTGAACATGAAACTTCACACTAAAAAACTTACCAAGATTCAGAAGTTGATCTATGCCACTAATAATTCGTTCACACTCTTCATCTCTCGATTTCTGACCCCATTCACCATCTTGTGGTTTGTACAGCAGTTTCTCTAGCTCGTCTGAAGTGACAGAAATACTAGCTCCTAATTCTTCAGGTGGATCAACTATGAATTACATTAAAAAGAACAAAAAGAAAAATAATCAACCAAATATACACTATATTTAAGTTGTCAAAACTCATAAACAAGACACTACAAAGGAAAAAGTAGCTGCTTTACAGTGGAGAAACCTGGCAGACACCACCTAAATCACAAGATGAAGGTTAACAGCTTCAGTAATAGAACAAATGGATATCATGTGCCTCCTGATAGGATGCACCGAGGACCACGTATCACTTCTGTAATGCTAGTGCCAAAAATGCGAACCCCGAACGATGAATAAATATCAGCAAAGCCCAAACTGAGAGAAATTCTGCAAAATAACTAGCCAGGATTATATGAGAAAGGATAGTGAGGCTACTAAGATGCAGTCAGTATAAAGCTGGAAGCCTAGGGTAAGAATTAATGAGCCAGACACACATTAATTCTCTGGAGTTTTAGTAAAGCTCACAGTTACCGTAATAATTTGAAAACACTTCTCAAACTGAAAACACAGGTAAAATATTTTCATTATTTAAAAATTATATACCATTATCAGGAATTGGTTCCATGTCCCATGGGCTAAGTTTTTCAATTTCAGTATTGTCCCACCTGTTAAAAAAACAAGAAGTCCAGTTAGCCTCTCATAAAAATGACTTGTGGCTAATAACTAGGTATCCACTACAAAAGTAAAGGACAGAAAATGTGAAAACCTTTTTGCAGCAATAAAAGTTTAAATATTAACAGTAAGATTTTTTTAAGGAGGATATATTATGAGAAAAAAGTATAAAAATGTATGGCGGTTCAAAGACAAAGCCAGAAATCCTGTGTGGCTTTACACAGGGTAGGTATAAGAAAAAAAAAACTCAAAGACACCATGGAGCCTTGAATGCCACACTTCAGAATGTGACTTTATTCCACAGCCAATGGGAAAGCAGCACAGACTTCCATAAACAAGGGAAATGATGTAATGTGTGCTCCTGAATAAGGATCCTGCAGTATTACGCTGAGGAAATACCAGGCGGCTACAGAAATGGTCCCAGGGAAGCAAGCAGAGCCTGCCCCAAGGGGGTACTGGCGAATGGGAAGCAAGAGGGGCGTCCTAGAGATACTGCATGGAGGAGACTGATAGGACTCAATGACAGACTAAATCATAGTCTTTAACCTGAAACATAATAGTTCTTCATAAAACCACCCACCACAATGAATTAATGTTTACAGAGGATTAATTTTCAACTGCATACAGACCTAACGATGTAGCACTGGAAATGACTATCAGGGTACTGTGGCTGATATGGCTCTTGACTTAGCACTGTCCCAAACCACCAAGCATCATCAATGATAGATCGGAACCTGTCACCTGTAAGAGATGACCGAGTCTGAGACACCAATTTGCCAAGATTAACATTTTTAATTTATAAAGTACCGTGATATAGATAAGAGAAATTACTTCTTTATCTTAAAATTAGCCACCCTTCCCCACTTTCCAGCAATCTTCAGTGATAAAGTCAATGTAAAAAGATACAATGTTACACTTAATTTCCTTAAGGCATATAACCAAACAGTTTAACAGACTAAAATAGCTATGACTAAATGCTGTTGTTTGGTGGATCTAAACACCTACCCCCAAAATAAGTTCCATTACATTTTACAACATGAAACAAAGAACAAGGTTTAATAAAACTCAAAAATCTTTTATAACAATGTGTACTATCAATAAATACTTGTTTAATAAGTATATTAAATACATACAGCTCTGAAATATGTATTTCCTAAAGAATAAAACAAAATATAAAAGTATGATGAGAGGGCGCCTGGGTGGCTCAGTTGGTTAGGCGACTGCCTTCGGCTCAGGTCATGATCCTGGAGTCCCTGGATCGAGTCCCGCATCGGGCTCCCTGCTCGGCGGGGAGTCTGCTTTGCCCTCTGACCCTATCCCCTCTCATGTGTTCTCTCTCATTCTCTCTCTCTCAAATAAATAAATAAAATCTTTAAAAAAAAAAAAAAAAGTATGATGAGAATTTAATCCATGATTATTCTAAAGTTGTTCCTATATAAATATTGCCACATAAAAGTGTTTTAATTCTTAAGACTTCACAATAAAAATCAGTTCTAGATGTACCCTTGGAAACACGTACATATTGATTATTTTAAAAATCGGGGGAGCCTGGGTGGTTCAGTCGGTTGAGCAACTGACTCTTGGTTTCAGCTCAGATCATGATCTCAGGGTCATGAGATGGAGCCCCAGTTCAGGGATGGAGCTTGCTTAGGATTCTCTCTCCCTCACCCTTTGACCCTCCCACTTCCCTCTCTTAAAAAAAAAAAAAAAATTAAACATCCAAATATTCCTTTACCTCAGCAGGATGTAATAGAAGCAGGGAAGTAGATATTAGGAGGACTCCTCTACAAACCCAAGTAACTGTAGAGAGTGCTCCAACTAACCTCGGTCATTTTCTGAATGTATTCTGTAAGAACGCTTCTGAGGAACACGCTGTATGTGAGCTATTTCACAAACATTACAAAAGAAACACGGACTGCTATAATAACCCCACCTTTTCCTTCCCATGCTTTCCACCATTCTCAAAACAAAATCACTAACCAAAAAAAGTCACTTATCTATCCTTGGTAGATTCACAGTTCTTTCTTCAAGGAAAGTTTTACGGAAATGGTATCAATCAAAATTAATGCTACATCTCACTCCCAAGAAAGAGAATATTTACGTAATAAAATACCCACAAATAGTATTAACTAAAGTATGCTTACACTGAATTCTATAAAACTGAAAAAAAATAGCAATATTACAATTATCGCATTACTTGTTTTGAGGTTTGTTTTTTTTTTTTTAAGATTTTATTTATTTGTCAGAGAGCGAACGAGCAAGCACAAGCAGGGGGAGCTGCAGGCAGAGGGAGAAGCAGACTCCTCAATGAGCAGGGAGCCCGTTGCGGGACTAGATCCTAGGACCATGACCTGAGCCAAAGGCACCCACTTAATCTACTGAGCCATCCAGGTGTCCCAGAGGGTTTTTTAAAATTATTTATTTGAGAGAGAGAAAGAGAGCGAGAACGAGAGTAAGCACACAAGCACAAGCAGGGTGAGTGGCAGGCAGAGGGAGAGGGAGAAGCAGGCTCCCCGCTGAGCAAGGAGCCTGATGCAGGACTTAATCCCAGGACCCTGAGATCATGACCTGAGCCAATGGCAGCCGCTTAACTGACTGAGCCACCCAGGCACCTGGTTTGAGGTTCTTAATATATTTTAAAATACATGTAAACATGACTTTTATGTATATTTCGTATTTTCCAAAATCATCAGAAACCCGTAAGTCTCTCATCCCTCTACCCACCTCTCTGCCACTAATAAATTTCTACTTTTGATAATATTTCATTAACATAAATATTCTAAAACAGAACTTCATCTTTAGAAAAAGATCTTGGTAAGTTCTTCTAACTTTTTAAATGAAAGGCATATAGTAAAAATTTGATATAATACCCTGGTTTTTACCAATTATGTAATGTAAATAACCTAATTTAACATAAATATCACCCACAGTATTTATGTAATAGATATTATTGTAATAACAAGTCCAGTGGCTTCATTTTGAGATGCCTAACATAAATTCATGGTTATAAAAAAGCCAGTCTTTGATAGCAAGAATTAACTTTATAATATTTTTCCTCATTTATTTAAAACTAGAAGATACTTTCACAGTTTAAATAAAAGTATTTTTTCGGTGTAAGATAACACTTTTAATTAAAAGGAGCCTTAAGAAATCACTTTTCTGGGTGCACCTAGCTGGCTCAGTCAGAGGAACATGCAACTCTTAATCTCAGGGTCATGAGTTAGAGCCCCATGTTTGGTATAGAGATCACTTAAATAAATTTTTAAAAAAATAAATCACTTGGGGCGCCTGGGTGGCTCAGTTGGTTAAGCGACTGCCTTCGGCTCAGGTCATGATCCTGGAGTCCCGGGATCGAGTCCCGCATCGGGCTCCCTGCTCAGCGGGGAGTTTGCTTCTCCCTCTGACCCTCTTCCCTCTCGCGCTCTCATTCGCTCTCTCTCAAATAAATAAAGTCTTTTTAAAAATAAATACGTAATAAATCACTTTTCTGAAGGTAAAACCTGGCTTTTCCTTAAGCATAAAAAAAAAAACACCAAACCTATTTTTGCCTATACAAGTAGGATAAACTTGAGTAAAGATAGTATGGTAGAACTTGATTAAAGTTTTCAATATAGGAAAATCAGAATCAAGCAACTTCTTCTAATAGTACTCCTCAAACTTAAAGAGAACAGGTAAGAGTTTATGGGGGAACAAAACTGAATTAATTAGAAGATCCATTTCTCAACCACAAAAATAAAACAAAGCCACTAAATTGCAAGAGGCAAGTGGGAATCCATCTCTAGAGCTGAGCTAAAGAGAACGGAGTTTAAAACAATTTTTGGATGCACATGTTGGTAGAACAAAAGGACAGCTTCCAACTTAGACATCGTTGGGGCTGGATAAATAGTTGGGAATAGATCCCATAATTAGATGGGAAACCTGAAAGTTCTTCAGAATCTGGCTATAGGACTTGTTAATTCCCACACGTTCCAGATGACTCGAGTTTGGTTTTTGTTGTTTCTGTGTGTGGCTAGATGTTTTTCTTCAAGAAAAATTTCCTTCACCTCTAGTCCCAAAATAATGCTGACTACTTGAGTGGACATTACCATTAAAAACAGTCTACTAAGAGGGGCGCCTGGGTGGCTCAGTTGGTTAAGCGACTGCCTTCGGCTCAGGTCATGATCCTGGAGTCCCGGGATCGAGTCCCGCATCGGGCTCCCTGCTCGGCGGGGGGTCTGCTTCTCCCTCTGACCCTCTTCCCTCTTGTGCTCTCTGTCTCTCATTCTCTCTCTCTCAAATAAATAAATAAAATCTTTAAAAAAAAAAAAAAAAACAGTCTACTAAGAGCGGCCACATTCCCTGACAATCTTTCGTTTCAAATAGGGATGGCTCGGGGAATTTATCTAAAATTTACCTATTTGTAGTATCTGTAGAAAAAGGCAACAAAAACTAGGAAAATTAATGAGGTCTTAATATCATTTACAAATGTGTACACCAGATGTAAAACTTAATACTTCTAATAAGAGATCTGATAAAACTTAGTATTTCTAAGAGACCAAAACTGATAAAAGGAGAATGAACGATCGTAAGTGATTCAAGTCAAGCTCAACACATGAGCTCCCCAGACAGCATTCCAAACTGAAAGTAATATATGCACACCTATGAAATGGGTACTATACTACAGTTGCTAACTAGTATTACCTGGCCTGGTTACAATCATCAATTTTGTCCCATGGAGATTAACGACCTACACAGTCAAGCAAAGGAGCCCACCAGCCCACCCTAAATGGTCACCACAAAAAACACAGTCAAGCTAGCATGTACATTGAGGTAATCTGACTTTTTTGTCCAGCCAGATGTCTCAGGGTTATAAAGTGTAAGTGTTCTATGAATTTATTTTTTAGAGGAATGGTTTCCTCAAGTCAACCTATTTAAGTCTGGGTTGACAACAACATTAAAGTAAAATATTCTGGGATACCAGAACATTATCAGTGTGAAATCTGCATTATTTTTCGCCTTTCTGATTGTTTTATATCATAGAATAATTTTGTGAATTATGCCAGTCACACTAAAAAGACAGAAAAAAGGCAGTGCGAGGAAGTCTGAAAGGAAATAAAAGGTCAATTCTAGCATATAATCAATGAGTAAGAAATAATCCCTTCAAAACGTCAGCTACTGTAAGAATACAAGAAATGGTGCTTGGCTAAAAAGGGTATTAAGGAGAAGTAAGTACCAAGCCCTAAGCAAAATATACTCCAGTCACTTGTATCTTCCCACGACTTACATGTCTGCATCCACCATAATAAGCAGCACTATAACCAGTAAAATGAGAGATCATCATCTAAAGGCATATGAAACTCAGTAAGGATGGACTTACAAGACTGCCAATTCCTCTGTCTTGCTTCATCATAAAATTGACGCAATACAAGAAAGTCAATAACATCTGGCATATCATGATACCTAAATAGAAATATAAAAAACTGTTAAACTCCCTGAGTAGCAGGTTACAGCCTAGGGCAAAAATGTCAAAAAGAAATAGGATAGGAGCTGCACTTGTAATTTTTATTTTTCAACTAGGCTTATTAAAAAAAAAGTGAAAAAGAAGCTAGTAAAATTAATGTTAAGAGTGTATTTTAGGGCGCCTGGGTGGCTCAGTTGGTAAAGCGGCTGCTTTCGGCTCAGGTCATGATCCTGGAGTCCCTGGATCGAGTCCCGCATCGGGCTCCCTGCTAGGCAGGGAGCCTGCTTCTCCCTCTGACCCTCCCCCCTCTCATGTGCTCTCTCTCTCTCATTCTCTCTGTCTCAAGTAAATAAATAAAATCTTAAAAAAAAAAAAAAAAAGAGTGTATTTTATTTAACCTTACATACCCTAAATCCTGTCTCACAATGTTATCAGCACAAAATAATGAGACACTCCACATAATCTTTTTCTTCATATCAAGTCTTCAAAATCTAGTGTGTACACTTAACATCACACTCAATTGAAATCCGCCACATTCTAAGTGCTCAAGAGCCACAGTGGCTAAGGGCTACCATAATGGACA
Source organism: Neomonachus schauinslandi (assembly GCF_002201575.2). Lineage (NCBI taxonomy): Eukaryota > Metazoa > Chordata > Mammalia > Carnivora > Phocidae > Neomonachus > Neomonachus schauinslandi. The sequence continues at coordinate 6,317,185 of NC_058403.1, read as the reverse complement.
ACACAGGCCTAACAAATTATTTATTCTAACATTTTCTCAAAAATAAAGACAGAAGAAATGTCCCCTCCAGGCCAGAATTCTCCACACATTTAAGTGGCATGGGGAAAGGTATAAAACATGCCAGTGCCTAATTGTTGCTACAGCACATGATCTTTACCTCTAGTGGGCTCCCATCTACCAGGAACCTTAACTCACAGGCTGTCTACAGTGCTCTACCCCTTCAGGTATGGAAAGGACACGCTCATCAGCAAGAGAAAAAAATCTAAATTTAAATAATTCCATAAAAAAATAGTAACACATACCTAATAGAGAAAGATTTGTCCATTAATCTTCCAGTTGCAGGATCTACAAATCCAAGTTTGAGGCAACATAGTGTAGGGGGCCCAACCTCATATCGTATTCCAACTATTTTGACCAATTCTTGATCCTTTAACAGATATTTTTAAAAGAGCAAGTGTTTAAAATGGTTTAAAACAGAACAATTCCTCAAGACTATAATTCTCCATATTGCCACAGTAAGTCAACTCACAATTTAGCTTCCAATTTAACATTAATTACAATAATTTTTGCTAATGTTAATCTTCATGAATCTTTTTTAGGATAGACATTTAATACTCTTTCTAATGTAAGGAATATACTCACTTTAGAAAATATACCACAAGTGATATATACAATGGAATATTATGCAGCCATCAAAAGGAATGAGATCTTGCCATTTGCAACGACGTGGATGGAGCTGGAGGATGTTATGCTGAGCGAAATAAGTCAATCAGAGAAAGACATGTATCATATGACCTCACTGATATGAGGAATTCTTAATCTCAGGAAACAAACTGAGGGTTGCTGGAGTGGTGGGGGTGGGAGGGATGGGGTGTCTGGGTGATAGACATTGGGGAGGGTATGTACTATGGTGAGCGCTGTGAAGTGTGCAAGACTGTTGAATCACAGATCTGTACCTCTGAAACAAAGAATACATTATACGTTAAAAAAAAAAAAAAAGAAGATAGCAGGAGGGGAAGAATGAAGGGGGGGAAATCGGAGGGGGAGACAATCCATGAGAGATGATGGACTCTGAAAAACAAACTGAGGGTTCTAGAGGTGAGGGGGGTGGGAGGATGGGTTAGCCCGGTGATGGGTATTAAAGAGGGCACGTTCTGCATGGAGCACTGGGTGTTGTGCACAAACAATGAATCATGGAACACTACATCAAAAACTAATGATGTAATGTATGGTGATTAACATAATAATAAAAATATTTTTAAAAAAGGAAAAAAAATATACCACAAGTATTAAGAAGGAACATGTAAGTCACTAACCAGCTCAATATCTAAAGCAACTACTGTGAACGAACAATCTGAATTTCTTTCCAGCTTTGTTCTCTTCCTAGAGATACACAACCCTGTTTTGTGTGTTTCTGTGTAAAGACACCTCATCTAATATATTGGTTCATCAGTGCTGAACTCACAGCCCAAAGCAGTATAACTCAGGTCTAAACAAGGTTTATCTAATGCACATACTTTCTCCATAAAGCACGTCATCACTTTCTTGTGCTAACACTGTAGAATACTTTAAGCACTACACTTGGGGGCTATTTTAAACAGCAAGTCACCAACAAAAAGCATAAAAATGTAAACATCCTTTCCTGTTGCATTCAACACACTGCAAAAAGGACCCTTATTTATGAGATGAGGGCTCAAATAAGAAGGCACCACCTTGCTCAATCTCAGCTGGAAACATGCTGGTCACGCAAATCTAATTTTTTGCCACTCTGTGCATGTTTGCAAATGACCAGAAAGCATCCTGAGCATTAATTCTGGGTTACAAATAACATACACCAAGTAGGCAAAGTCACAAATATAGAATCTGTGAATAATGAGGATCAACTGTACTCAGAAGACTCAGTAGTGAGACAGACATACATAAATCAGAACATAACTCAAGCCAGTTCAAGAAGGACAGCCACTAAGTTAAAGGGGAGTTAAGAACGGCTATCTTTGCTAACAGCTGTTTTCATCTTCTAACAGTTACTCAAAGTATCAAAAACATATAAAAGTATAAAGAACAAAATAAAAGTCAACTGTAGTGCTATTCCACGTATAATCACTATTGACTTTTTGATGTATTTATTTTGGTTGAGATATATGTCTGTAAATTTTTATCTTAACCACAAACAACATTTCACATCCCATTTTTCCTCTTAGTAATGAATTATAAAAATTTAATAGTTGTTCATTCAACAAATATTTTAAAAGCCTCAATTAAGCAGCGGGCTCTACATAGTAGTCAATTCTGTGAATGTACCATGATTTGATTCATTCAATACCACAGGACATTTGGATTTTTTCTAATGTTTTGTTTTTATAAACAGTGATATGAAATTGCCTTGCTCATAAATTCACATGCATTTCCAGTTGTATCCTAAATTACTGGAAGTAAAATCACTGAATTAAAACATCTAAATATTCTTCAGTTTCAATTCCAATTGTCAAAATAGCCTCCAGAAAGCCTGGGCTGTTCCATGGACCCTGTCACCAATGTGAGTAACTGGTAACAAACCAAAACCTTTGCTACTTGCTGAAATGTGGTAGTTTCTTTCTTTCAATGTTATTTAAAAAAAAAAAAAATTTATAAAATTGGTTAAGTACAGGGGTACGCAAGTGTTTTCATCAATCTAGTCTCTTATGCATGGGGTCCAACCCTTTTTAATTTGTATTTCCTCTCTTGAAAAGCCGTACTTCTTTTGAATATGTATCTTATACACATTTTAAGATTAATGATATATACTGCCAAGATGCCTTCCTGAAAGACTCTAACACATTTACAATTTTATACACCAGTCAGCAATACACAAAGACCGCCCACTGACAAACATGTCTTCCTACTGGATCTTAAGGCTTACAAGGTGACAACAGAAATGTTTATAAGTAGGAAATTAATGGAAAGATAGTAATGAAATATGCCTCCAGTAGGTTTATTTTTAATGGATTTATAAATATTTAACCATACATGTGCTAAATGTTTAATGATTTAAAAATATCATCATCTTACCCTGAGATCCATTTTTCTCCATGGCTCCTTGTTAGGGTTCAGTTCATATATTTTATTTCTTCTGACAGCCTCAATATAAGCTTCATGACCCTGTCGAAAATATATTACCTGAAAAAAGCACATATTTACATTAAAACCTAACAGTAAAATATTTTCTTATGGTCCATATTCACATTCTTAAATTTTATTACTCTCACCTCATCACCCATTTGAGGAACAAAAGGAGACTTTCGAAGTGTGGTGTCAGTTATCCAAACTGGAGGATGAAATTCATATAAATGTTCCATATTTGCAAGCTCCACCGGAGTCATCCTTCGCAAGTTCTGCCAAGGGGAAGAGAACAAGTTTAGTTCAATAGAAAGGGCATGCATACACTGTTTAATTGAAAAACAAAAGAAACTTCACCACTGAGAATGACTATTTATGGGCATGTCACCTAATGATTAGTTTTTTTTGTTGTTGTTGTTTTGTTTTGAATTTTATTTTATTATGTTAATCACCATACATCATTAGTTTTTGATGTAGTGTTCCATGATTCATTGTTTACATATAACATCCAGTGCTCCATTCAATACATGCCCTCTTTATTACCCATCACCAGGCTAACCCAACCCCCCCAACCCCCTCCCCTCTAGAACCCTCAGTTTGTTTCTCAGAGTCCATAGTCTCTCATGGTTCGTCTCCCCCTCCGATTCCCCCCCTTCATTTTTCCCTTCCTACTATCTTCTTTTTTTTTTTTAACATATAATGTATTATTTGTTTCAGAGGTACAGATCTGTGATTCAACAGTCTTGCACAATTCACAGCACTCACCATAGCACATACCCTCCCCAATGTCTATCACCCAGACACCCCATCCCTCCCACCCCCCACCATTCCAGCAACCCTGTTTGTTTCCTGAGATTAAGAATTCCTCATATCAGTGAGGTCATATGATACATGTCTTTCTCTGACTGACTTATTTCGCTCAGCATAACACCCTCCAGCTCCATCCACATCGTTGCAAATGGCAAGATCTCATTCCTTTTGATGGCTGCATAATATTCCATTGTATATATATACCATATCTTCTTTATCCATTCATCTGTCGAGGGACATCTTGGCTCTTTCCACAGTTTGGCTACTGTGGACATTGCTGCTATATAATTAGTTTTTAAATAGCATACATATTTGGTTCCTTAACATACACAGGAACGTATCACTTGTGAAAGCATTGTAGATTTACCTAGGACTTTTCTAGCATCTCCTGAATTTCTCATAGATTCTTCCTAACACTTTACATCCTACAGAGAAGGGGCCTAATTTCCAACCTAAATCCTCTTCAACAGACAGCCTCTCTACAGACACACCCTTCTGAATTTCACCATGAACTAATCATCACAGAGTCTCCTCTTGATTTGAGGTTTTAAAACTGGTGATTTTAAAACATGACCAAACTTTGATTCTCCTCCTCTCCTCTTCAAGAGGTGCAGCCACATCTCCACTGGAGGGTGGGCTGGAAGTGCTTCTAACAAAGAGAAGATAAAACAGAAGTAACGAGAGGCTTCGAAGACTAGGCTGTCACAAGCATCAGGGTTCACCCCCTGCTTACACCTCAGGATCACTTGCTCTAGGGAAAATCAGCCACCATGTCCTGCAGATGCTCAAGCAGCACTATGGAGGGGCCCATGTGGTTAGCAACTGAGTCCACCAGCCAATTGCCCAATGAATAAGCTTCAAAGAAGATCAGCCAGCTTCAGTCAAACCTTCAGACAGCTGCCAACTCCAGCCAATGTGGTAATTGCAACCTTGTGAGCCGAAAATCACCTAGCTAATCAGCCCTCAAATTCCCAATTCATCAAAACATGAGTATATGTTTGTTGTTTTAGGCAGCTAAATTTCAGGGTCATCTGTTACACAGCAATAGAGAACGAGTACAAGGACGTGGCATCTTTAAATAATGGCCACCACCTGCATGACACAAGCACTGTGCATATGATAAGGAGTAGGCACAATTAGGAGGAGTGTGTGAACATGCCAAATGAAAGAGAACATATCAGATGCATCTGGGAAACATGGCAATAGCAGATGAAATAAGAAGAAAGTGTCTTAAAATGCCCTGAAGCACATTTCTGGTGTTGAAATTAACGGGAGAAAATAAAGAGTTATGGTGGGATTCTGAGCGAAACAGGGCTCCCCCTTTAAGTGTCAAACTGGGGAAGGAGTCGGTGCCAAGGCCAATTTGCGGCAGATTCGACAGAGAAGCCTTCATAATAAGAGTAGCTTTTCCAAATATAAATTCCATTTTACATTTGAGTCTTGATGACTTAATAGTGCCAAAAGAATGTAAAAGCTCCAATTTCCCAAAGATTTTTAATTTCTAAATATGGACAGAAACACCTCTATAAAAAGTGTAAATAAATGTTTTTAAAGATATACCTCTTTTACCTCTTTTTTAGGCTTATTGTCTTTCTTTCTCTTTCGTCTCCTTTTTGGAGGAGATAAATTCTCAGTAGACATTTCATCCTCTGAACTACTGCAAAAACGGGTAACTCGCCGACGTGATGACGTCCGTAGAGGTGGCTGCAGGTTGATGCCTGCGTCAGCGGTCCAATCAGAATATCGAGATGACGAGTCACTGGCAAAGGAAAACAGCGTAAGTTGCAGGGAACCAGAATCTAAGCCCTGAGAGCAAATCAGTCACCTAACATTAAGAGAAGAGATGAAGAGGGAAGGAAGGAAGGATCCTGGGAAGATTTAACTTGAACAATCTGCCTTCACCATCAGCGAATACTGAAATGACCAGAGATTATGAGAAAGAGAGAAACCTTCACTGGAAATGAGGGAAAGGATGTAAGCCTGAGGAACTTTTTTAAAAGTATAATATAGAGGAGACCTTGTGGAAGGCAACATTTAGAGCCAACCAATGATTCCTCTTTCAGAAGATGGAGTGCAGTTATGAAAACAGAAGAGATCACACAGAGCCATTAAGAGTAGGCCCCCCCTACCCACCCCAAGTGAGAGGTGGCTCAGGAATAGACTAGAAATTTTAACCAGAATGAAAAACCATCTGTGAACAGACTGAGAAGCCTAAGGAAAACAAAGCCACAACAAATAGAAAGCTGTAAGTGGTCAGAGCTTCTTGCCAAGAGGGGGACCTTTCCCTGATACGACAGAAGGTCCACGAGAGGAACTGGTCCTAGCCCACCCCAGAGCAGAAGCAGAGTCAAACAGAAAACTAGATCCAGAAAACGAGGCCCCCTGCCCACTACTAGCTTCAGCAAATACAGAAAAGGATGACAAAGGGCTCTACTGGGCCATCACTGGCCAACCACATACCTCTCAGGCTCAATAAAACACACTCACACTAACACATTTCCAAGAGCTGTTTATTATAAAAAGAGCTATTTAGAAAAATTTTAAGAGCACCTGCTTTGTATAATAAAACTCAAGAAAAGTTGAATTAAAAGACAGTAATTATATAGAGAGAAAGCAGAACAGTGGTTGCCAGGGGATGGGGGTGTGAAGTGGAGAATCACTGTTTAATGAGTATACAGTTTCAGTTTTGCATCGAGCTCCGGAGACTGGGTGCAAGACAATATGAATGTACTTAACACTACTGAAATATACAGTTAACACTGGTTAAGAGAGTAAATTTTATTATGTCTGTTTCATAATTAAAAAGGAATTTATTAAAAAAAAAAAAGGTGTTCTAAAAATCACTCCAGCTCCTAATCATAATGGAATAAAAGAAGTCAAGAAAGGATACAGGGAGTACAGTATGGTGGTTTAGACAAGCACAGGACCAATGGAAACAAAAGATACTTTGAGTCGTATTTGGAAGGGGCACCTTCCTAGATGTGGTGATGGATATGTTTGTGAAAAGAGAAAGAGGTCCAGGTTTCTGGCTTGAGCATCTGCCAAAGGTGAAGTTGACATTTATTTACCAAGAGGAGGAATAGATATTAACATCTTGGTCAACCCATGAAATTTGGATACCAAAACTAAGCAAAAGGTCAACACATGCATTAACTAATAATAAAGAGAACGATGGTCTTACCACATATACTTTGGATACTACTCTTTATAAATGCAGCCCAAGACTAGACTGATATTTTGAGTACACACACCCTACGTCCTGCTGGCTCAAATGTTTACAGTCAAAAATACCCAAAATATTTTCTATAGAACTAGCTGTTAATCGGGTTTTCTCCTGCTTTCAAATGTACTAAACAGTCAGTTGTCCCACAGACGTGAGCTCTCACATCTTGAATGCCACCTGAGTCCCACTGCATCCAAGCCTATGACTAAACTGCTGAAAAGATGGAACAAGGAAAAGCAGGTACCTCGAACTCTCGCTGTCACTCTCACTTCTTCGATCACTCCTCCACTCTTCTTCTTCAGAAGAACAAGAGCCTTCACTCTGATCACAGGAAGTCTCCTATTGGCCAGGGGGTGGGGGGTGGGGGGGTAGGGGGGGTGGGTAGATAAAATAAAAATCCTGATCTTGGAGATTAAGTAACACAAGTCAAGAAAAACTGCACTTTGTCTTAATCATCTTAGGCCATCGGGCAAGAAACAGAATTAAATGGACTTAAAAAAACAAAAGGTAAATATCTTTACTAGATTCTTTTTCTTATCAAGGCACAAGGCGCCAGAGTCTAAGACTTCGCCAGCCCTTCTCTGAGTGAAGTTCATACAAAGCCAATGTGAATGTTCTCAAGTGTATTGTTGGACTCAGGCCATCGTGATACAGGTATGCAATGGGATCTCATCGTTCTACTTCATCCCCTATGACTGATGTTGCGCATCTTTCTGTGTGATCTATAGATATTCTCTGATGACGTGTCAGGCATTTTGCTGATTCTTAAATTGGATTTTTTTTCTTATGAATGTGTTTTAAGAATTCATGGTATGTTTTAAATACAAGCCCTTTATCAGATAGGAGCTCTACAAGTATTTTCTCCCAGTCAATAGGCTTGCCTTTCGTTTTCTTTTCTTTTCTTTTTTTTTAAAGATTTTATTTATTTATTTGAGAGAGAGAATGAGAGAGAGAGAGAGCATGAGAGGGGGGAGGGTCAGAGGGAGAAGCAGGCTCCCCGCTGAGCAGGGGAGCGGGACTCGATCCCTGGACTCCAGGATCATGACCTGAGCCGAAGGCAGTCGCTTAACCAACTGAGCCACCCAGGCGCCCTGCCTTTCATTTTCTTAACAGTATCTTTCCCAGAGCAGATTTTAATTTCTTTTTTTTTTTAAAGATTTTATTTATTTATTTGACAGAGAGACAGACAGAAGAGCACAAGCAGAGGGAGTGGCAGAGGGAGAGGGAGAAGCAGGCTCTGCACTGAGCAGGGAACCCGATGCGGGACTCGATCCCAGGACCCTGAGATCATGACCTGAGCCGAAGGCAGACGCTTAACCATCTGAGCCACCCAGGCGCCCCAGATTTTAATTTCAATGAAGTCTAGCTTGTCATGTTTTTCTTTAATGGATCATGCTTTTGGTATTCTATCTAAAAAGTCACTGCCCAAGGTCCCCTACATTTTATTGTTTGCTATCTTCTGGAAATTTCAGTTTTGCGTTTTATATTAAGTTTATGATCCATTTTGAGTTAATTTTTGTGAGAAGACTCTCTCTAGATTTTTTTTTTTTTTTACATGTGGATATCCAGTCGTTCCAACACCATTTGTTGAAAAACCTATGTTTTCTCCATTGAGTTGTCTTTGCTCCTTTGTCAAACACTACTTGACGATATACAAAAAAAAAAAAAAAAAAAATTTTTAAGTCAATAAAGGGGAGAGAACGGAACAAACAACTTTTTGAGTCCCACAGAGCTAACGGTTGCAATCCACTTTAAGTTCTGGCCATGGATCCCAGGCAGGTACTTTGGTTTTCCTGTAACAGCATTTACGTTAGGAGCTTTGATAATGGATAATGAAAATGTCAATGAGATCCAAAACTCTAAAGACAAAATCTCAAGTTAACATCTACTTTTGGGGGCGTCTGGGTGGCTCAGTCAGTTATGCGTCTGCCTTCGGCTCAGGTCATGATCTCAGGGTCCTGGGATCGAGTCTCGCATCGGGCTCTCTGCTTAGCGGGAGTCCGCTTCTCCCTCTCAGTCTCCCTCTGTGCTCTCAATCTCTCTAATAAATAAATAAAATCCTTTTAAAAAATCTACTTTTGTTTACTTCATTTGAATAGGCAAAATGTAAAGTCAACATACTCTACAAACTGTTTCTCAAAATGTGAGCCCAACACTATTCCACAAGTACAGATTCTAGGCCTAGCACAACAGAACTACTAAACAGGAGTGTGCTTCTCATGCTCAAATGGACTTTTTCTTAAATCACAGTAATAAAAACAAACTCTTCAAAGCTACTACCTAGAAACCATACACCCTATGAAATGTCATATATGTCTTACCCCAACTCTCCAAACACTTCTGTTAACAGAAGCAGAATTAAGAAAACTAACAACACTAAGTTTCAGAGACTTCTGATTTAACTTGCCTATGAAGGCAGCATGTATCTACTTGAAACTTTGAGTTACTTTTCTTAAAAAAAAAAAAGAAGAAGAAGAAGAAATCTCTAAAATTACACAAGCTTCAACCCCACACAACTTGGATCCACCCTGCCTATGAGTATTGTATTGTCTCCCAGGTCCCTACCTGTATATTACTAGCTCTTCATCTATAGGGACACCCAAGGCTAAGAAAAGTAAAGTAACATGCCTGGGGTCACAGGAGGGTAAGTGCAGGAACTGGAATTAAAAATCTGGCTAACTAGAAAGCCCTTAAAGTTTTTCTACCATCGGTATTTTCCAAACCAAAATGGAATGGAACCAACATGCATATACCCAATGCCACAATCTCTATCCTGCTGCCATACACATACATGCACACACACACATACACACACCCCATCTCCACCCAGCCACAAGAGATACCCCCCCACTCCCCCTCACCTCACTGCAACAACACAGGCGAATGAATATCGATGGAAGTAAAACCAACTACACCAAAACACAAAACTGTGATTTTTTAAAAAATTTTAAGATTTTATTTATTTATGTGTCAGAGAGAGAGAGAGCACAAGCAGGGGGAGCGGCAGGCAGAGCAGTAGAGGGAGAAGCAGGCTCCCCGGCGAGCAAGGAGCCCGATGCGGGACTCGATCCCAGGACCCTGAGATCATGACCTGAGCCGAAGGCAGACACTTAACGAATGAGCCACCCAGGTGTCCCAAAATTATGATTTATTTTAAAAGGTCAAGTGGATTTAACATTCCGTATTATCTATGTTTGCGTTAGTTTAAAAAGTTCCCCATTACTTAAAACACACCAAATTAACAGATATAAAGACAAAAATTGTAAGATTCATACCAGTGATGATTTAAAAAGGAAAAAAATCTATAATCAATCCTGGTATTTCAAAAAGAACATAAGAAAATAAGCAATCGTTGATATCCCCTTGGCAAAATAAAATATATGTGTATACTGTAGACACCTAACCACCAACAGGAATACGGACCATTATCTCCACCACTATTCAGCACTGTGCTGGAAGAATTGAGCAATGCAATTAGAGAAATCAATGAGAGGTACAAAAATTAGGGGTAAAACTATCTCTACAGGGCACCTGGGTGGCTCAGTTGGTTAAGCGACTGCCTTCGGCTCAGGTCATGATCCTGGAGTCCCGGGATCAAGTCCCACATCGGGCTCCCTGCTCAGCAGGGAGTCTGCTTCTCCCTCTGACCCTACCCCCTCTTGTGTTCTCTCTCTCATTCTCTCTCTCTCTCGCTCTCAAATAAATAAAAAAAATCTTTAAAAAAAAAAAAACTATCTGTACAAAGGAGAAGATACCTGAAAAACCTCAGAGAATTCAATGATAAAATTAACCCAACAATTCAGGAACACAGCAGGATGTGTAAAAAATTAAATCTACTGAAATCAGAAGCCTTCATCTACGCCAAGTAATAACTACTTAGGGGCCATAATGGCAAAAAACACCCAGCACCTTACAAACTACAGATTAATCCCTAGTTATTAAGAACTTTTTAAAAAGGCAGGGGAGTGTGTTTGGGTGGCTCAGTTGGTTAAGCGTCCAACTCTTGATTTCGGCTCAGGTCATGATCTCAGGGTTGTGAGATCAAGCCCCGCATCAGGCTCCACACTGGGCAAGGAGCCTGCTTAAGATTCGCTCTCTCCCTCTGCCCCATCCCCACCCACCCCCAAAAAAAGATAAAAATTAAGGCAGGGGAGAAGGGAGAGGCCAAAAACATGATAGAGAAATGACCAAAAGACATAAATACATAGTGCATAAAGATTAAAAAAAAAACCACTCTAAATATATGAAGAGATGTTCAACAACTTCACACGTAATATGAAAAAGTAAAAATAAAACTATTCTGTGAAATAAACCAAAGACAAAAGGACAAATACTGCATGATTTCACTGACAGGAGTCCCTAGAATAGGCAAATTTATAGAGAGACAGAAAGTAAAAGAAAGGCTAGCAGGGATGGAGAAGGGAAATAGAGAGTCAGTGTTTAATGAGTAGAGTGTCTGGGATGATGAGAGAGTGCTAGAAACATACAGTGGTGATGGCTGCACACACTGTAGATGTAGTTAATGCCAATGAACTGTATACAGAGAAATAGTTAAAATGATAAATTTTGTTATATATATTTTACGACACTAAAAGAACAGCCAAAGCATACAAATAAAACTATACTAAGACACCATCTCTCACCCATTACACTGGCAAAAATTATCAAGTATAACACACTCTGTTGGCTAACAGGTAGGGAAACAGGCATTCCCAGGCGCCACTGGTAGGAACGCCAGGTTGGAACCTCCTTCAGCAGGAATTTTTTATCACTATCTCATACAACTCACAGGAATCTATCTTTGGACCGAGCAATCCCATTCCCAGGAACGTACTCCCAAATTACATCTCCGACAGGACAAAACTACACACAAAGACAAGAAGAGTATTCATTGTGACACTATTTATGACAAAAACAGTGGAAATGTCGTAAATGCCCATAAGTAAGAGAGTGGTTAAATAAACTATTACAAGCCCACAATTACGCGTGATGCAACTCTTAAAAAACCATGGGGAAGATATTTAAGAACTGATATGGAGTGGGTTCAAGAATATTTTAAGTGAAAAAAGTCAAGGGCAAAAGAGCATCTATAGTATGCTCTACCTTGTGTACAAAAGGAGAAACAATAAAATACACACGTATGAGGAAAAAACACAGTAAGCATAAACCAGAAACTAGTGAGGATAGGTGGGAATGTTTATCATAATTACCCGAAACTATTAAGAAAGGGTTAAAACATGCTCGATTCACTATAAATAAGAAAATAATGTAAAAACAGTCTCATTACATAAAACAAAATCAGCTAAATTAATAGGCTGGTGATAACAGCAGCTAGCATGATTGGATATTAGGCACTGTTTTAAATACTTCACAATCAAATAAGTTCTCACATCTCTGAGAAACATATGTTACCACTGACTGCTTTTATAGATGTGGACAGAGGCACAAAAAAGTTAAACAACTTGTCCGAGTGGGAGAATTTAGATTTAATCTCAAACCCTGTGCTGAACTACTACTTTAGTGCCTTGTAACAGAATTAAATGAATTGTCTGTCCATCCATATGAAACATTTCAAACCTCAAAACATTACTGATTAGAAAATATTAACATTCTATTATTAAATTTTAAAGACTCTTTATAAAAATATTGGCTTGCCCCAAAAAATCAAAATGAAGACCCGTAATTCCATGTGATTATTCAAAGTCAAGCAAAGGGGTTAGAGAAAGGTTTAGATATGACAGCAAAAGCACAAGCAACTAAGTTAAAAAAAAAAAAATCAACTGGATTTCATCAAACTTCATAAAACTTTTGTGCTTCAAAGGAAACAAACCATCAAAGAAGTGAAATGCCAGCGCCCTGAATGGGAAAAAATACGTGTACATCCTGTATCTGCAAAGGACTCATATCCAGAATAAAGAACTTTCACAGCAATAAAAAAAGACAACCAAACTGAAAAATGGGCAACAGATTTGCACAGACATTTCCCCAAGGACAGACAGGAAATAAGCACATGTTCCACATCATTAATCATTAGGGAAATGCAAATCAAAACCAGGGAGCTACCCCTTCACACCCACTAGGATGGCTAAAATCAAAAGTACAGACAATGCCAAGTGCTGATAAGGATGTGGTGAAACTGGAATCCTCACACATTACTGACGGGAATATAAAATAGTGCAGCTGCTTTGGAAAACCTTTTAGCAATTCCTCAAAAGATTAAATCATAAAGTTTCCACATGACCCAGCAAACGAACGCCTAGATAGATACCCAAATGAAATGATACCTTATGTTCAATCAAAAACCTATTTGTTAGTAAGCTGCATTATTCCTTAGAGCCAAAAACAAGTATAGATACATGTTACACATGGATCAACCTTGGAAACATTAGGCTAAGGGACAAAAGCCAGTCACAAAATCATATTGTATGATTCCACTTATATGAAATGCCTAGAATAGGCCAATTCAACCCACAGAGACAGAAAGTGGTTGCCAGGAGCTGAGTGAGGTGGGCTGGGAAGTAACTGCAAATGAGTCTAAGATTTCGTTTCAGAGGCAATGAAAATATTTTGAAGTTAAATAGTAGTGATGATGGCACAATTCTGTTAATATACTAGAGCTACTGGATTATACACTTGTATGGTAAGCAGCTCAACAAAGCTGCTAAAAATTCATCCTAGTCTCTTGGCAAATTCAAAGGAAAGAATTAAGACAAGTTACCGAACATTACTTTATATAATTTAAAATTACAAGACTCACATGTCTCATAGAGCTTGAAGATTCATTTCCAGAAGATAACTCAAGCCGGCCAAGATTTCTTCTACCATAATTTGGGTATTTGCGCCTGCATGTCCTCTGCCTAGACTGTGACAGCAAAACCACCGAGTCAGACTGAAACATAAACATGCAGACGAAAATCAACACCCAAATAAGTACAAGCATCAGCAAGATGGGCATTTTTTCAAATTCCAAAAGGAATTTAAGGCAAAAATAAAAAATAACAACAGTTCAAATACACACACACACACATTAATTAAACTTGGCATTTTTACTTTTAAGGTACTTAGAAGACATGGTAAATGAGGCACATTAGATCAGCATTTTCCAAACTAAATTTTAAGTTAACTGTTTTGGCATTAATAATATAACAACAGCCAACCCAAAAGAGATACCCCTTAGAATATATATCTTAGAAGTGAAAGTATATATTCGTATATGATGATGCTGTCACCAACATTAAGGAACAGAGGTATAGAGAAATATCTGAAATAATCCTCAAATATTAACCCCACTTATTTCCAGGTTTTAAATTTTTAGAAGATTTGTTTTCAGTACTTTTCAGCTCCACTTGAATTTTTAAAATATATTTTATCAAAACAATCTTTAAAAAGCATCCAAATATAATACACTGCATTGTTTTTTAAAAGATTTTTTATTTATTTATTTGACAGAGAGAGACACACAGCAAGAGAGGGAACAAAGCAGGGGGAGTGGGAGAGGGAGAAGCAGGCCCCCCGCAGAGCAGGGAGCCCGATGCGGGGCTCGATCCCAGGACCCCGGGACCATGACCTGAGCCGAAGGCAGACGCTCAACAACTGAGCCACCCAGGCATCCTGGCTGCATTTTTTTTTTTTTAAAGGGTGGAGGGAGCCTGCTATTCCTCAAACACCCAAGTTGTATGTGAAATCACTCAATGAAAGCACATATTCCTTGAATTGATATACAAATTAATTTTCACATCAGTGCCTTCTGTGTGATAATCACTGGTATCTATCTTATCATTTCAGTATGCCACTGGCTGCTTTTAAAATGAATTGCACTTTCCTTAATTTGTCAGTACTGATTTTTGTTAAAACAAAAACTCCTATTAATGAGTTTCATGACTGAAATTTGTGAATACAGGTGGACCAAACTACCATTAAGGACAAGAAAATATCTCAAAATATATTTTTTAAAAAATAAGTTTGAGGGCATCTATCTAATAAACCTATAAAGAACTGTAGGCCCAAGATAGGAAAAAGAGTGCAAACAACAAAAGAAAAACCTAGAATTTCACTCTGGAAGAGGAAGCTGACAGGTTGAACAGGTAAGCAAAACACTGACAGATTAAACCAGTTAGGCTAACAAAAAATTGCAATTCAGAGCCTCCTATGTGTGGGAGAACACTCTAGGCTTTGGCTATTCGATCAAAGGGTACTGCCTAGCCCTATCAGTAAACTACAGATGAACAGTAACCCAAAGGAACTATAGCCCCATCCTTGTTTGGATTAAGGCAATACAGGCTTGACAGTGGCCCTAGCAGCTTACCAGAAGTAAATGTAAAACTTCTCCAGGGGAAAAAATATCATCCTAGACTTCCAATTATCTCTAACATTTAACATTCAGTCAAAACCACAGGTAACAAAGAAAATGTGATGGTAAAAAATGAGAAAAAAATCAACAAGCAATGGAAACAGGGGAACAAGATATTAAAATAATGAAATTATCAGACACGGATTTTAAGAAATTAAAATAATGAGAACTTTAGCAGAAAACTAGAAGCCCTAAAAAAGGACTAAATAAAAATTCTGAACTGAGAAATACAGTAACTAAAACTAAGAACACAATGGGTTTAACATCAGATTACACACACAGCTAAACAGAGCTAACAAGGTGAAATCGAGGTCAGAAAAAAAATTCAGAAAAGCAGACAGCAGCCTAACAAAAGGGAATCAGCAGTAAAAGTCTAATATACACGTAACTGCAGTGTCAGGAGGAGGGAAACATATACTATGCAAACACGAGCCAAAGGAAAGCTAGCATAGCTGTATAAAGAATTTTGAGAATAAAACATTACTAGAAATAAGGGGTTAAAATACTGAGAAAAGGTTCAATTCAGTAGGGAAAAAGGAAATTCTAAATGTGTACGTAACAAATAATATAGCTACAAACCATATAAAGAAAAACAAGTAAAAAGAGAGAAATCTACAAACATAATGAAATTTTCACACATATTACAGGTAGAAGTGCAATCATTCTGAAATGGCACAGGGCATAAACTACCAAGTGGAATATACACATATCCTATAATCCAAAAATTTCACTCCAAGGCATGTACTTAAAAGAAACACGCACAGAGATACCAAGAGATATATACAAAATGTTGAAAGGAAAATTATGACTAATAGTCAAACATGAAAACAACCCAAATGTCCTTCAAGAACAGACTAAGTAGCAGCATGTTCATCAAGGGAATACTATACAGCAATGAAAACAGATGGACTTCACCTACTCACCGCAACACAGATAAATCTCATCTAGCCAAATGACTAAGCCAGATACAAAAGATTGCATACTGCAGGATTCCACTTAGGTTAGTGTTTCTCGACATTTTTACATCACTACCCTACAGGAAACTCTGAACTTTTTCCTAATTTGCTCCCCCACAAAACGTAATGCCACAGACCTATGTGGTCAGTTTATGTATGTATATAACTGGGCTTTGTATATAAGATGGTTAAGTATGAAGCTTAGACTTTTTACTCAAAACAGGATTCAGAATCCTAATTTTTCAGTTAGAGATTAAACTGAAAACTTTAAAGCACTTCACATTTAGCTTTATAACTATTCCTTGAATTTTAATATAATTTAATTGCATAGACTATATCAAATAATATATCCAAATTAGAAAACTATGAATACATAAGGAACAGCAATGTAATCAAATTTTTAAAAATCTTCCAAAACTTATTCTTCCAGCAAAAGTAAGACAACTGAAAAAATTTATTAGTTTCTTAAAAATTATTTTAGTGAATTTAACTTTCAAATTTTTTTCATGAGAAAACATCCTAACTCAGGCCAAAGATATTCATTCCAGTCAACATGTTTTTTCTTTTCATACTTGACATAATGAGTTAAATCACTTTTAAATTAAACACTATTTTTACTTCATTCTCAAAGCCCAAGTCATATACAAAATTATCAAGCATCAAGCTGAAACGACAAGGCATGTCATGGCAGCTAGGCATGCACAGGCCATCTGTCATGACATGCCTTCAAGACTGAGAGGTCAACTGAGAGCAAGTCCTGGAAACACAACCACTTTCCTACAAAGTTCTATAGCACTGATCTTGCAAATATTGGGCATCTTCCATGAATCAATGTTAATGCTGCTCATGTGATGCTCATGAAAATCAAGAGAAACTAAATATTAAGGAATGAGATTTTCTTTGGGACAATGAGCTTTGGAGGGTCACAAATCATTGTAACATCTAAGGTTTTTTTTTTTTAAACGCATCATCTGGACAAACTTCAGAAATAGACAAAGCTAACCAGCAGTTTTAGACATCAAATGGTTGGCTAGCTGTGGCAGTCAGCGAGTGGGAATGGACCTGAAATGCATGCAATGGGCTTGTAATGTTCCAGTTCTTAACCTGAGTGGTCATCAGACAGGAGTTTTCTAAAATCCTTTAGCACTGTTAGGTATTAGCTATGTCCTTCCCTCACGTTTCATTCAGACTACTCTTTCCTAACAGCTGTACAACCTTATGTCTACTATTTTAAATCCAAAACAGAAGACCTTGAGCAAGAAATATCCTACTTCAGGCAAAAGTTACTAATACTCTCACTGATCAAAAAAAAAAAAAAAAGTACAAATTCAGTGTAATTTCTAGTTATTCCTAAGAAAACAGATTTTAGGTTACCTTTTGTGTGAGCTGGAGAGTCTTCCTTTTCCTTCCTATTATATAAAGATTTCTTTCCTCTTCACCTTTCTCTATTCTGAAGTCTTCCAACTTCCTACAAATATAAGTATCCAGTTATATTGGTTAGTGAACTGATGGATAAAGTAAAGGATATAAAGAGGAAAAAAATAATCATTATGATTTTGGGCATAAGGTTATATACTTTTTAAATTAATACAGAAAAATTTTAAAGTTATAATAAAACAAACCAAGCTATACTTTATGTTAGAAATTTAATATAATCGCAGAGGCAGTTAGGAGGTCCTATGTTTCATTTTTTTTTTTGAAGACTTTATTTATTTATTTGACAGAGAGAGAGCACAAGCAGGGGGAGCAAGCAGGAGGTAGTAGGCAAAGGGAGAGGGAGAAGCAGGCTCCCGGAGGATCAGGGAGCCCGATGCGGGGCTCGATTCCAGGACCCTGGGATCATGACCTGAGCTGAAGGCAAACGCTTAACGGACTGAGCCACCCAGGCACTCCCTATGTTTCATATTTAATACAGAAATAATTGTTTATATTTTCACTGACCCAGTATAGCCAACTCAAACAGGATTTTTCATATTAGCTACTCAAAATCTCCCTATGAATTTTCCAAGACTGCAATTACTTTCTCTAAAGAAATAAAAGCAGAATCCTCCTCCAAATTTATTCAAACTGCATGTTTTATAATTTGTAGAAAATCAGAACAGCAGTGTTACTAGTACTTCTAATCACCTCTCTCTCTCAACTCACATGATACAAAAGATTGTTACTGTGACCAATTTCAAAACAAGGGACCTTCCACCATGAGGAAGGTACTGAAGTTCTTTTTCCTTCTCCATGGTTAGGGAATTCAAGTGACTGAATGTCCTTTGTCTCTAATTTGAACATTGCTGAAAACATATGGCTCTGTGTTTGTGTTCACTTTAAAACCCCACTTGGGCCAGTTTCAAAACTGACATATTGGCCATAATCCAAGATACAAGCAGATGCTCAGAAAGAGAATATGCACAAATGCCCTAAGGTAAAAACTGCAATCAGTTTTTACCTTAGGGCATTTTCCTCAATGTACATCTCCAGCCCACTGGAGATGAGCAACACTGAGCAACACTGTATCTACAGAGCAGCTCTAAATCAGACTCAGCCCTTCACAAGTGGTCTGTGTCACCAATTTTATGTGTATTTAAGGAACTATATAAGGTTTTCACTCGCAGCCAAATGGAATTCTACTCCATAGCCGTATGCTTCCCTTTGTTTTGAAAATGAAACACTACATACACTTCATTCTCAATAATAAAGCAAGGGAACACTCTGGGCCTTCATGAGTATCATCTTCAACTCTGTGCAATTTCATGGCTAAATGAGATGGTCAGTTAAGAAAAAAGATAAAGATCACAGAATTAGCATGAACAGAATGAAGAGAGCTTCTACTATTACTGAATTAAGACAAACTACATGCCTGGAATCCAGCCCCAACCAGAACTGTGTCTACTGGCAAGCAATACTGTTTGCTCAACATTCTGCATATTAGGGTCATTGATTGACTGTCTCACACTTTCATCTACTACCTAAGTTTTTCACAATGGACACATACTACTTTTATAGTTGGAAAACAAAACTTTAATTTTCTCTTGATCCTCATCAAATACCACACTAAGAAAACAGGTAAAATTCCTATTGCTCCCACTAGAAGGACTGTCATCAAGAGCACTGACCATTACTAGATTACTCAGCATCTCCCTTACAAAATCTCACATGTATTTTAGAATATAGCACTACAATGAGCTACGCTCTTCTTTGGGAAAATTTTATTATAGCAGACAGTAGTTGATGCAAAAACTCCATTCTCCTTTTCTTCCTTTGAAACAGAACCTCAGTTTTTATCTAGGCTGTTTGCTGCTCTAAATACAAACTATCACCTAGCCTCCTCTGTAGCTAAATACGGCCATATGACAACATTCTCACCAATGAGTTATGAACAGAAAAGGTCATGTCCGACTATTAAGGCTGCTTAAATGAAGTCTCTCAACAAGAAATGTCCTTTTTGCCTCCCTCTTCCTTTTTCTGGCCTAAATCTCCACCTCCATCACAAATGCAGATATTGATGGCTACTGTATAAAGTCCAGCTATCCTGGACTCTGAGGTGACTTTAAGCCTGGAAGCCATACTCCCAGATGGAGATCAGAAACAGGGGAGCCTGAGTCCCTGATTAACCAGGGAACCATGATTCCAGCCTAAAACTATTTCCATTCTTCCATGTTAAGAGAATAAATATATGCCTGTTTAAGGAAGTATTCTTCAGATCTCTCCCTCTTGGTACTTGTTTGCTTCCCTTGGTTTTGACAACAAAAAGTATCCCAAAATGACACTTTTGGTTCTGATGACTATGCAACTCAGACACAATTTTAAGGCTTAATTATAGCACAGTACATACATGACGGTGATTTTCTGTATTTCTCATCCCAATACCAGATTTTGCTTTTCATTATTTTATCGTGTATTTGTAAACATTCTTAAATTCACCATACAATATGTAAGTACTACATCCCTCCACCAATCACTGAAACTCTTCTGCCTAAACACATGGAGGACATACCTTTACAAAATAATCTTCAAAGTATTAGTTATCATGAGACATAACAGAATACTGAACATTTCAGCTATCAGTGAAAAGCAACATTTGCTACCTCCATTTCATTAACTCAAATATCAGCAGGTAACACCTCAGTAGAAAGAAAGACCCTACTGCCCAGACTATAATTATAAAATATTTCCCACTACAAGAAAATCAGGCTACTTCAAGAACGATTCTACATCCAGGATGAGAAATTTATAAGACGAACCTGTAACACCTTGCCATGCCTGATAGCAGGGGCACCACAGAAGGATCCTACCGTCATTTCAAAAGGACTCAGGAGGTACCTTGAAGAGGCTCCTCCTGGCCAGAGATAGAAAAACTTAATAAGGATATTAGAAATAAGCTAAATCACAGCAGTGTGACTTATACAGTGGAGAACACAAACTGGTCATTACTGGGGGTGAGAGTAAATCTTCATTTTGAAAGTAAATAAAGCAAAAGAAGCATCTATCTTGTCTTTTTTATATGAACTTTACCATTAGATAATCAAACAGTACATTTGGGTAAATTTCTTTTTTAGAAGTACCCACTGTAACAAATGAAGACTTCACAGAGTTGAGCGATCACTGTTTTATGGCCCCTAATGAGTTAATGAATCTAGCCAGTGAGCACCAATGCCTGCTGGCGTCACGGAAAGAGAATATATATTACGTGCCTTTTGACAAAATTATGCCACTGAAGAAACAGTCTTGCAAAAGAACTGAAAATAATTGGAAATTTAAACACTGACTGGACATTTGGTTCTACAGAGCAATTATTTTTTTAAGGTACTGATAATGGCACTGTGGTAATATTAAAGACAATTCCTTATCTTTTAGAATTAGACATATTTATGAACAAAACGATACACCTGGGATTTATTTCAAAATAACACTGAAGGGAGAAAAGCGGGTATTTGTAAAGATGGAACAGGAAAGGTTAAGAAAAAATTTACCACAGTAAAAACTTAAGAGAACAATTTCGACATTTTCCTACCACAATTAAAATAGATTCCGACCCATTACTAAAATATATTTATATGATTATTTATACCACTAATGGAGTAAAAAACATGTAAATAACCATATAGATATATTTCTGTAAAAAGAAAACAATATTAATAGATATCCTAAAACAAACCTAAATATGCCTAGTGGTACCTCTGGTACAACCACTCTTCGTTTCCAAGCCTGCAGGTCACGTTCTGTAGCAATCTGACTACGAGGAGCATTCTGATGCATTTGACGAACACCTTCTACTTGTCCGCTACGACGCAGACCAATATTTGGAGGGGACTGGATGTCTAAGCTCAGTCTTCTAAAACCTGCAGGAAAATTGTCAAAATTGATTCCCAAATTTCAATCTAATATACATTTAACACATTAATAGGCATATACAGTCCTAATAAGATACACACCAAAAATACAAATCCAAAAAACTTTGTAAAAATCATAATGTAACTATCAAAATACAGAACAAACATTAACTTCAACTTCTACTTTTATTAGACTTCCTGAATCTTTTAATGTACAGATATTTTCTACTGTAATGCTTTATTTGCCATCCTAAAGGCTTTGTCTTCTTCAAAACTGTACACTAAAAACACATCTTTTTGGAAAAATTAGCATTGCATGACAGTCTCCTCAAACTGTGGTGGCTTCATAACAAAAGCTCAAACACCAACATTACCTCTGACTTTAAGAGATAATCTGAGCCACTCAGGCAGGCAAGCCGCCAGAGTGGATATTAAAACTTCACAAAATGCAGACTGGGGAAATGCTGGCAGCACTTGAATTGGAGCTGAGAGAGAGTGGACAGGGCATCGCAGACAACAGTGAGCCCCAAGCCTGTGCAGAGTTGATCAGGTGGGCAGAGGAGGCAGGACAACCCCCCATGAGTGGAAGTCAGCAGGATGAAGGATGGAGAACAACGGTGTCCTAGATAAAGTGCTTGTTTTATTAAAATACTGTATGAAGGGCCTCCTGCTATTAACGCAACAGAGAAACTGGGAGCTATATCCTCGCCTGCAGGAGCCTATAAAATTTTACTCCAAGGGCGCCTGGGTGGCTCAGTTGGTTAAGCAACTGCCTTCGGCTCAGGTCATGATTCTGGAGTCCTGGGATCGAGTCCCACATCGGGCTCCCTGCTCAGTAGGGGGTCTGCTTCTCCCTCTGACCCTTCCCCTCTCATGCTCTCTGTCTCCCATTCTCTCAGATAAATAAATAAAATCTTAAAAAAAAAAAAAAATCTACTCCAACTCTGCCAGCTCCTGGGCCAGGGCAAAATCCACATGACTGAACACAACCCCTGCGTTCTTCTAGGTACAGCACTCTGTTTACCAATCAAATGTGAACCAACTTGCATTGCACCACACTTCATCTACTGAAGAGAACAGTACATGACCCTATTTTGTTTTTTTGGTTTTTTTTTTAAGTAGGCTCCACATCCAGCATGGAGCCCAACACGGGGCTTGAACTCACAACCCAGAGATCCAAGACCTGAGCTGATATCAAGAGTTGGGACGCTTAACCATCTGAGCCACACAGGCACTCCTTAAAGGCCCCTATCAATCCAAATATTTATATTAAAATATACTGATATTTAAGAAACATGTTTTGAATTGAGAACCAACAATAAATTCTAAATTTAACTGCCCAAGTTATAGTATTATTCTCCAACAATGTGAAGAAAACATATGCACAGGTTATTGATCACATCACTTCGTAAATAGCAAGTCTGAGAAATAACTCAAATGGTCATAAACATTAATTACAAAGAACACTTATTCCACAGAGTGGAGTACTATGAAGCTATAAAAAAGGATGAGCAAGTGCTGTGAGTGGATATGAAGTCATTTCTAGAATATATTGTGTCAAGGGGAAAAAGCAAGGCAGAGAAGAACACAGCATCAACTTGCAGTATTCCTGCCCAAAATATTTAACCTGTCTATTGGGAGAATTTGCTTTTTCTTTTCTGTAGACAAGTGGAAACATTTGGCAAGGAAAGGTACTGAAATTAGCGGCCGAGTACCCTGAGCAGGTGTGACATGGCAGGGATGACCTCTGTGGCACTTGAGGCTTCTCTCATCTTCCACAACAAGTTTCCATTTGCATAACCACAGTCTGCTCCCCTCCAGTACTCTCACTCCTAAAAAGTAACTAATACTATACTACAGGATCAAAAACCTCACCCCGAAAATTCACTTCAAGCCTTCTGGTTCCGTAAGAAACATTTCATGCTCTACCCAACTAATTTTTTTTAACTAAAAATGTTTAAAGGGAAACCTAGAACTGTAGTTTTCCTTAAAAAAAAAAAAAAAACAAAAAACTTTGTTCTTTACTCAATACAATTTTGTAAATACTCTTATTTTAGAGCAAAAAAGGTTTTAACAGCCTTTCAAAGTACTTGAAAATCAAATGTCCATTTGCTAGTACATCATCAACTTCACACCTAATGAAGTTACTCTCAGACTACTAAAGTTATAAAATACAGTTAAAATTTTTCACATTGCATGTACCTGAAAATTACTTCATTTACTCTTCAATTTCAGCCATAATAAGACAAAATATTTCTCAGATATTTTACCTCTTCGTGGTGTTTCTTCTCCACTTGGAAGTCCACCTGGAATAGTATCCTGATCTGCTCCCATTCTCTGATCCTGCTGCTGCTGCAACTGTCTTATCATTCCATCAAGAACACTGGATTCTGGGCTTCGTTCACCATTATCGTTGGTTTGTAGGCTTATAATTTGTTCAATCACTTCTCCATCACCTGTAAATTCACAACCATAACACAAAATCATAATAAACATGAACAGAAAAACAAACTTTCAGAAAACTACAATTAAAAATATTAGCAATTATCAGATTTCTTTTAAAAAAATAAGCAATCGGGGCGCCTGGGTGGCTCAGTCGGTCGAGCATCTGCCTTTGGCTCAGGTCCTGATCCCGGGGTCCTGGAATCAAGCCCCACATCAGGTTCCCGGCTCAGCAGGGAGCCTGCTTCTCCCTTTCCCCTCTGCTCATGCACCCGCGTGCTCTCTCTCTCATTTCTAATAAATAAAATCATTAAATAAAAATAAAAAAATAAAAAATAAGCAATTAAAAATATCCTATATATTCATAACTAACTGGATCAGAGAAAAGATTCAAAACAAATGAAACCCTTCCTTTATACCAACCACCACAAAAACCTCAACAGAGCCTCTGAAACCCCTGAGGTAAGCACATGGAAACCTGTGGAAGTTTCAGTGGAAGCTTTAATATGCTGTTTCACACTAACACTCCCCTTGCCTCACGTAAGATAGATTTCATTAAACTCTTTATTTCCCAAGGTCTCTGACAAGACCAGAGCAAAAATGTGTAACTTCTGATGTAGAGAAAAGCAGTGGCATTTCTCCTCTACTCTCTTAAAAAATTTTTTTTAAAAAAAGAGTAATACGCTTCAACAAACTAAGGCTGTAGCTCTCCCAGACCAAGTGTCCTGAGAGCAGGTGCCGCTGAGGGAGATAGCTACACATGCCTCTCCCACTAAGCTTAAGTTACTCTTATCTCTTAGGCATGCTTCTCTTCAAGTACAAAACTCAAGATTTTTTACAAGTGCCTTTGCTTCTTTATTTTTGAAATCACAGGTTTAGTTAATATTAATGGATAAAAAGTGTTAGATGGTTGTGGGGTCTGGAAAAACTATCTAAACACTAACTTATTCATGCAAACAATTCCTTACATATCCTCCCATATAAAATGCATCTTCTTTGAACATAACATATAACACAGACCAAGCACCCAGCAACTTATAAAGAGAACCCCCCCCCAGACTGAAATTAATAGGGTATTAGCGAAAAGAATGCAAAAATATAACCTAGCCTCCATAGTAACAGATCCAGAAACTAAAAAATGTCATGTACTGTTTTCAGGAGAAAAAATATTTGCATCCTACTATTTGAGTTAAATTCCCTTATATCTCACTGATAACATCTCCATTTTACCATGGCAATCAATGAAGAACTTACAAGAACTAAATGTCGTAACTAAGACTATCTTAAAAGCACTATTTTTTTTATTTTCAAAAAATGAGCTAAGAAAGCAAAAAGTGGAGCCCTAATCTAAAAGGTTAAAAAGGTTTTAATTAGAACTGGGAATAACAAAAGATTCCTAAGACTACAACTTGGAACCAAAGGGAAAACAGTAGAAAAGGAGACTTCTAGTCCTCTCCCCCTCTCCGCAAAAACCCAAGGTCTATAGAACTTTTCATTCACAGCACAGAACACTTAAATGGAATGTGGCAAATATCAGAACGATAACTATTTCTAAATGGCATAATGTTATTCAAATACTGAAATATTAAAGTAGGGTTCTACTGGGTGGTTCAGTTGGTTAAGCATCTGCTTATGAGTATTGATGACAATACTCATCAAAACTGGCTGGATTAGCATGTTAATATGAAACAAAGAAAAAGTCTTCAAAAGAAGAAATACTACCAAGGGAAAAAGGAACAATTCATAATGATAAAAGAATTCACCCAGAGGACAATCTGAAATGTGTCTGCACCTAATAACAGAACTTTAAAATACATAAAGCAAAACTAATAGAACCAAAGGACATAAGATAAGCCCACATGGTAATTTGATATTTCAGCACTCCTTATAATAACCCCAAAATGGAAAAAAGCCAACTGTCCTTCAATTGTTACTGAATGAATGAGGGTATACACATACCATGGTACACTATCAACAAACAAGAACAAACACCTAATCTGTGCAACAAAAATGAATCTCAAAAGCACCATGCTGGGGCGCCTGGGTGGCTCAGTCGTTAAGCGTCTGCCTTCGGCTCAGGTCATGATCCCAGAGTCCTGGGATCGAGCCCCGCATCGGGCTCTCTGCTCCGCGGGAAGCCTGCTTCTCCCTCTCCCACTCCCCTTGCTTGTGTTCCCTCTCTCTCACTGTCTCTGTCAAATAAATAAATAAAATCTTAAAAAAAAAAAAAAAAAAGCACCATGCTAAGAAGCCAGACACAAAAGATTTAGTATTGTACAACTCCATTTATACAAAATTCCTCAAAAAGACAAAATAAAAGTGACAAAATAGCAGTCCTTACTGTTAAAGAATAAAGAATCATTGTATTCTTCATTGCCTTAAACACACATTTTTAACTGTTCTGAGTTTTAGAACTGGAAGTATGCATAAACCAGCAGAAGATTCCAAAAAGGCCCAAAAGAACCTGCACCCCAATGTTTATAGCAGCAATGTCCACAATAGCCAAACTATGGAAAGAGCCCAGATGCCCATCAACAGATGAATAAAGAAGATGTAGTGTATACATACATACATACATGGGCACACACACACACACACACACACAGAGGAATACTATGCAGCCAACAACAACAAAAAAAAACACGAAATCTTGCCATTTGCAAGGACATGGATGGAGCTAGAAGGTATTATGCTAAGCGAAATAAGTCAGTCAGAGAAAAACAATTATCATTATGATCTCACTCACATATGGAATTTAAGAAACAAAACAGAGGGTCATAGAGGAAGAGAGGAAAAAATAAAACAAGATGAAATCAGAGAGGGAGACAAACCATAAGGGACTCTAAATCCTAGGAAAAAAATGAGGGTTGGTGGGGGTGGGGGGAGGTACCTGGGTGATGGACATTAAGGAGGGCACGTGATGTAAAGAGCACTGGGTGTTATATGTAAGACTGATGAATCACTGACCTCTATCTCTGAAACTAATAATACATTGTTAATGAATTTAAATAAAAATAAAAATTAATTAATTTAAAAAGCCCAACAGAACTTTTGAGGGCACGGGAAACATTCTATACCTTGCCTGTGGTGGTGGTTACCTGATTGTTTAACATTTGCCAAACTCATTTGACTTGTACACTTAAAATTGGTGAGTTTTGTTGTATGTACTATACTTCAATTAAATAAAAAATAAACACTTGAAACAGTAAACACACAGTGATAACTGGTGATTAACTTTTAGTAAAACAAACCTCAACCAAACAAAAAAGAAGCATTTTTTTCTTTGCTTAATAACATCTGTATGGAGAAACACTACACTGTGGTAACAAATACAAAAAAACAAAACAAAACAAAAATTCTGCCCTTGACTAGGCCAGGCAAAGTACAAGACGGGACTCAAACATCTTGCACCAGAAAGTTAAGGAAGTGTTCAAGGGACTCAGGAAAGGGAACACGCAGCCTGAAGAGACTCTCACACTCAAATCTAAAAATAATGAGCAACAAAATAATGACCATTATGGATTATAACCCACTATATAACAACCCTTAAGTCCATATTAAAACTTAATGAACTACAGGGCGCCTGGGTGGCTCAGATGGTTAAGCGTCTGCCTTCAGCTCAGGTCATGATCCCAAGGTCCTGGGATCGAGTCCCGCATAGGGCTCCCTGCTCCTTGGGAGCCTGCTTCTCCCTCTGATTCTCTCTCTCTCTCTCTCTCTGTCTCTGTTTCTCATGGATAAATAAATAAAATCTTTTAAAAAAACAAAACAAAAAAACAAAAAAACTTAATGAACTACGTAAACATACAAAAGGCAGACTAATAAAATGCAGATGCAATGACCATAAAGTTAGAAAACAACCATTTTGCAACCTTTAGAACAACTGATTCAGGCAAAAATCATCAATGGATCCTAAAACTTATAGGTAAAGTTTGGTAAGGAACAGGTTATTTACATCATATCTCCCCACAAATTTCTTACTGACTACGAAGAGAAAAATAACTTTGTAGAGGAAAACTTAGCAGGCACCACCTTAACCAAGTTTTCAAAGAAAACATCACAAATATTTGGACAAAGCACAATCATAAGCACCCTGACATGATGCTCCAAGAACACTACATCATCATTTATACGGTATTCTATCAAAAAATGTACAACCGGGGGGTGCCTCGCTGGCTCAGTCGGAAGAGCATGTAATTCTTCATCTTGGGGTCATGAGTTTGAGCCCCACACTAGGTGTGGAGATTACTTAAAAATAAATAAAACTTAAAAAAAAAAAAAAAAAAAAAAAACCAAAAATTTAAAAAAAAAAAAAAAAATAAAAATTAATTAAAAAAAAAAAAAACATAAAAAAAAAAAAAAAAAAGCACAACCTGAACTTCACCAAGGACAGCTAAGTTTAATGTGCAGTCCCAAACTGAGATCCACATCAGAGTAGAACAATAAAAGTTAACAGGCATCAGAACAGACAAAATTTGATTACAGACCATAGACTTAATAACAGTATTACAGCAGTGTTAAACGTCCTACTTTTGATAATTGCTTACGGTTACATAAGAGAATACCTTTGTTCTTAGAAAACACATATTGAAGTATTTAGGGATAAATGAACATGTGGTTGAGAACTTATCTCTCAAATGGTTAAAAACAATTACATGTATCTAGAAATACAATGATAAAACAAGTATTAAAAACTATTAACTGGTAAATCTAAAAGTGTGTGAGTTCTGCATATTATTTTTTACATTTTTCGAAAAAAAAGATTGCACTTACTTGTTGCCACATAGCCTAGCTGTGGAACCAAATGTTCATCTGCAGAATTTTCTCGACCTGGTACTAATCTCTGATACTTAGTTGGATGAGGATTTCCATCTACATCTACCAAGAATGGTGGAGGCATAAGGTGAGGAGCTTGCTGAGTTTGCTCATCTAAGACATAATTATTAGAATCCCTAATCAGTGGTCGATAGTCAGTATGGAAGAACATCTGATCAGGAATCTGAAAAAAGAAGTTTACAGATTGACATTTTGAGGTTTATATATGTTAAAGAATACAAATATTAAAGTTATTTATAACTCGAAAAAAAAACAAGGAAACCAAATCAATACACCTATTTCCAAAACATCCTTCATAACTACTTACTTTACTACTGTAAAAAAGTATTAAGAATGACCTTTTCGAGACAAACCAAAAAACAGACTCTTAATATAGAGAACAGATGGTTACCAGAAGGGAGGTGGGCAGGGAGATGAGTGAAATAGATGAATGGGATCAAGAGTACACTTATTTTGATGAGCACTGAGTAATATACAGAACTGCTGAATCTCTATACTGTACACCTGAAGCTACTGTATGTTAACTACACTGGAATTATAATTTTGTAAAAAAAAAGACCTTTTCATATGGCTTGCTGCATCCAAAACCGAATATCAGAAGGTGTCCATGAGAATCTGTACAGGCAAAATGCTGTCCATCCTGTGAAAACTTACAGTCAAAGACCGCTCCATGTCCTTGCCCTTCAATCTAGGAAACACAGAGGGAAAAAGTTATAGCCAATTCTACACGAGTGCTTTTGCTTTATCAACTGTTTTCATGTCATCTGCCTGCTATAAATATCACTTTTTCTTTTTTCAATGAGTTCAGTGAGGGGCTTGATCTCATGACCCTGTGATCTAGACCTGAGCTAAGATCAAGAGTCAGATGCTTAACCAACTAAGGCATGCAGGCACCCCCAAATATATCACTTATGAAAAAAAATATTTAAAAACAAATTCTGCATTAAGCACATAGTATTTTCAGAAAATAAAATTCATTTCAGATACCACTAGCCTAGAAAAAAATCTTGAAAGGTATTCTAAGAATGAGTTCTCAGAATCACAGAATGAAAGATAAGTCAATCCAAAGTAAAGGCTTCCTTTACTTCTTAGAAGTGAATGACAAGCAATTTCATAAACTTTTGTTTTAATGTATAGCAAAAGGCTACTGAATGACAACCCACAAGATAAATGATTAAAGATCAACAAAGTGTGGTATTCACGAACTAAAATCAGTACGAACAATTTAAACTTTCCACGAAGATGACTGACCATCATGCAAAAGTAGAATGCTGCCAAGTCATACAGGTGCACACAGAAATGCCTGCACCTACCTTGCTACAAACTACCGCAGATTTCAGTAAGGACGCTCCAATTACATCATGAATGTTGCCTTAAACAGAGTGCTTTTCAACTTTATTCTTGCTCTTCAACTGAAATTACATTAGTTTAGCACTACCAACTTATAGTTAAATGAGTTGTTTCATTAACAGCTTAAAGCTATGCTTATTTGTTGTCTGAGCCTGTAACTTTCCAATAACTAAACTTTAGGGCAAGTTTGATCAGTGCTGGAAAATGAATCCTCCACTCACTAACTGCCAAAACAAACTCACATCATGCCGAAATACCTGCTTGAAAAGCAACACTTCACTACTATATACCACACACAAGTGGGTGCCGATTAACAAACTTAAAAATTAAGTTACTGGGATATTTAAGGCACTGCCCTATTATGTGTACACATAATATGTATATAAATTTGTATTCTCTAATAACAAAAAGGAATAAACCGTATAAATATCTTTCTTCCAATTTGTTGTTGAAACATAGGAACACATATTCACCCACACAGTCCTTTGAGGAGCCATCTCCACTATAGCCCGACCCATGCCCTGGAACCACTTTGCACCCCTGGCCTGGAACCTACAGTCCAAGTAAAGCAGAGGTGGGGGCCAGGCCTTTGGCTGGCAAGTCAAAGATGGTGGCAGCTCCTCTCCTGTCATACACGTGGACCTAAGTGCACCAAAAGTGCTGCTAAGGTACCTGGAGAAAAGGAAATTTTCCTGAGTAGGCACTTGCAGAGCATGCCACTTGGGTTTCTACCTGCAGTTTGAAGAGTCCTCCACAACGATTCCTGACAAAATGCAACCTGCAACTATGCTTGGAGAACAATTCGATGTCACATTGAAAATTATGATGTATTTAATGAAATACTGTAATGTTAGTAATTTATAACCGTATGTAATCTGTCTAACAGAAAACTGGGAGCCTCTCAGCTGAGCAGTAAATGTAAGAACTCAGTCCAGGAGCTCCTGGGTGGCTCAGTCAGCTGAGCATCCGACTCTTGATTTCGGCTCAGGTCACAATCTCAGGGTCGTGAGATTGAGCCCCGCATCAGGCTCAGTGCTCAGTGGGGAGTCTGCTTGAGATTTCTTCCTCTCCCTCTGTTCCCCCGCCCCAACCCCGCTTGCATGCACACACATACTCTCTTTCTCTCTCTAAAATAAATAAATAAATTTTTTAAAAAATAAAAGAACCCAGTATACACAGCAAAGTTTGGTATGTCTCACTGGAAGTAATATCATTGTTGCCCACTTGAGACTTCTTTGGCTCAGAAGTTGTTAGCTTATTTTCTCCTTTAAGCCTTAATTAATGTAGTTTTCTGTTTTGATAGTTAAATTCAGGATGTAATGTTCTTAAAGAGAGTTTTAAAGGATAATGAAGAAAATGGAGATACCTATAAATTTTAAGACCACAAAAAAATTGCTGAAAAAGACTTATTTTTCCAATAATTTGAACCCAGAGATGCAACTTCCAGAGATGCCTAATTACACATGTGCAATTCGGCCATGTTATTTGAGTTATTTCAATGCATTTTATGGTAATAAATAAAATACCGCATTTTAAACTGTTTGTCAAGAATTGTCCAAAATAAGCATACTGAAATAAAAATTTTAAGGTTAAAAAAAAAAAAAAACAAAAACATGGAACACATGGACTCAGATGGCCTTCAAGCAAAAGATCTAAGAACCATTCATCTAGCAAAAGATCTAAGAACCATTCATCTATACCCTGCAACTAGACTGCCTCCAAAATGAATTACACTATGAACTGGAACTCAATATAAACTGCACAGTAATTTTACAAAACATTTCATATGTAGATCAAACAATAGTCTTGACAACACAGAAACTCTTTTATACAATAACCCCCTTAGAATTTACCCTAAGGAAATAATCACAGAGCTACATAAACAGCCATGTACCTGGATATCCGAAGTGGTGCTGCTGTGCCTGATTCAGAAACCACTTAAACACTCAACAACTCTAAGTTAACTATATATGTAATCTTCTGAGAAAGGCTGAATTTACAGTCAAAAATGTAACTGCAAATTCTTAAAAATATATGTAAGATTTTGGGAAACATTCTTTACATAAAATGAAACAAAGATTACAAAAACTGTACGAGAATGCCAAGTAATAACTATGGAAAGAATGATGCCACTAAAAAACCCTCAATGGATGGTACTGTTTGTGAGTGAAAGTGTAATAAGGAATACGATATTTACAGAGTCTCAAAATACCTCCTGAAAAAATTAGCTTAATAGTTACAAAGAGGAAAAACTATTTCATTGTGGGGAAACCTGGCAAATGCCACCTTTCCAAATTTTAAAATTACCACACCACCAGGGCACCCTGGGTGGCTCAGTCAGTTAAATGTCCAACTCTTGATTTCAGCTCAGATCATGATCTCAGGGTCCTGAGATCCAGCCCTGCATCCAGCTCTTGGCTGGGCATGCAGCCTGCCTGGGATTCTTTCTCTCCCTCTGCCCCTCCCCACCCTACTCACAGACTTGAGAGTTCTTGCTCTCTCTAAAAACAAATAAGGTTATAAAAAAAAAAATAGGGGTGCTTGAGTGGCTCAGTTGGTTAAGCGACTGCCTTCAGGCTCAGGTCATGATCCTGGAGTCCTGGGATTGAGCCCCACATCAGGCTCCCTGCTCAGCAGGGAGTCTGCTTCTCCCTCTTACCCTGCCCCCTCTCATGTGTGCTCTCTCTCTCTCAAAATAAATAAATTTAAAAAAAAAAATCTAAAAAAATAAAAATAATCACCACCAAAAAAAGGTGCAACAGAATCAAATCAAGAAAAAACAGCAGACAAAACACAGATACACTGTAACATTATTTGTCTGCACTCATCAAAAGTTAAAAGGTGAGAAATAGAAAAAAAGAATTGTTGAGGATTACAGAAACCTAAAATATACAGCCACTTAACATAATGAATGATCCTGAATTAAATACTGCTTCAAGTGCCAAACATAACTAAGAAGACATTACTAGGACAACTGACAAAATTTGAATATAGAGCAGAACTAAATAATGCTACTTTATCAATGTTAAATTTGCTGATTTTGGTAACTAGCTTGTGGTTATATATGAGAAATTCTAAAAATATGCAACAGGATCCTAATTTGGTTTTAGGATATTACATGTGCAAAAAGAAAACAGGCTAGAAAAACCCAATGATGTTTTTATTTTTATTTATTTATTTTTTAAAGATTTTATTTATTTGATAGAGAGAGACACAGCGAGAGAGGGGACAAAAGCAGGGGGAGTGGGAGAGGGAGAAGCAGGCTTCCCGCCGAGCAGGGAGCCCGATGCGGGACTCCATCCCAGGACCCTGGGATCATGACCTGAGCCGAAGGCAGACGCCCAACGACTGAGCCACCCAGGTGCCCCGCCAATGATGTTTTTAATTCCCTAGATGACTTTACTGAATATTGTTTTATTACCAAATATTTCAATAAATTTAGTGAAAATATGTATAATTACCATAATTTTGCGAATTTAAACAAATTCTAAAACATTTGCACATATACAGAGGACTAAATAAGTAACTTTTGAAACTCCTTCCCTCGGGTGACTCAGTTACACAAAGAATTTCATGAGTGTATATATGTATGGCTGTCGGATATTTATTAGGCTTTAAGCATCCTGATTTCTGGAAATATAAACAGCCAAAACATGCAGATCGGTGTCTGGCTAAACTTCTGATCCAAATACTTGAAACCAATGCAAGCATACATGAAGATACACTTCACTTACCATATTAAAATAATGTTTCATCTTGGTGCCTTTTGTAATATCCCATATAAATATGCTGCCATCATGTCCTGCAGATAACATAATTCTGGAATCAAAGGGATGTGTCTCCAAAACAAATACTTCATCAGCATGTCCCTTTATTCAACAAAGTCATAAAGTTAATGAAGGTTTGCAAGTTATTAAGTTTAAAATGAAAAACCCATATTGTCATTGTGTATAAAGGCTTTTAAAAATGTATTAATAACAGTGGCTTGAACATTAGTATATCTACAAATTTCTACTCATTTGATAATCAGTGGGTGAAACATATTTAATATGTTAATATTATAGCTTCAAAAATCAAATTATAGTTCAAAAAAATTCTTGATTTGTTATATAAAAACAACCTACCAGTAAGTTATGAAGCAGTTGCCCTGTGTAAGAATTCCACACTTTAAGGACATGATCGTTCACAGCTGTGACAACAATGCTATCGTTCTGATTCCAAGCAATCATTGTGACTTTGGGTTTCATAAACCTTTCCTCTTCCAAAGATAAGTCCCTAAGAAAAACATACACAATGTGTAAATTCATTTGAGAAGTACAATCAATACAAAATTAATGGAAGTAATGTAGTTTCATGTCCATACATTATTATATATCTAATATACATCTGACCCATAACGATGATCTATAAACAGATTACAGCAAAACTGAGACGGGGAGGAGATGATTATAGAAACAGTTCAGGGGGGACGCCTGGGTGGCTCAGTCGGTTAAGTGTCTGCCTTCAGCTCAGGTCATGATCCCAGGGTCCTGGGATGGAGCCCCGCATCAGGCTCCTTGCTCAGCGGGGAGCCTACTTCTCCCTCTGCCTGCTCAAGTGCTCTCTCTCTCTCTCTCTCTCTCTGACAAATAAACAAATAAAATCTTTAAAAAAAAGAAACAAACAAATAGCTCAGGGGTGCCTGGATGGCTCAGTTGGTTAAGCATCTGACTGTTGATTTCAGCTCAGGTCATGATCTCAGGGTCCTGGGATTGAGCCCCGAGTCAGACACTGGGCATGGAGTCTGCTTAAGATTCTCTCTCTTCCTCTCCCTCCGCCCCTCCCCCTGCTCATGGTGACAAAGAAACAGTTCAGTATGAATAAAGGCATATGTTAGGACATCACCACTGCTCATAAAAGCAAAATTTTTTCTCTCTACCCCTTTTCTATTATTCCCTTCCCCTGACCCCAAGCCCTAACAGCTTTAATTTTGTTGTTTCTCTCTCCAGAGAAGATGACAAGAAATTTTAGGAAGACAGAAAGAAGGCAATGCATCTGTACAGCCCCCAGTTATCTAGAAAAGTGCCTGACACACAGATATTCAATCTTTTGAACTATAAATAAAACTGTACTCATCTCTTTACACTTCCCTATAGATGGTTACTATGGTTCTCTTAATGGCCTTGGATACAAATGTCTACAATATTTTGCAGCCTGAAATGCAAAGTTTCTCTGTAAACCATAGTAGTCAGTACTACACAGAGAAAAGGTAAAGCCCAGCTGCTTTTTGAAATCAGAGAATACATCCTAAGAAATTATAAACATGTATTTCAATTAAAGAAAACAGCTGTAAGAATATGGAAGAAGTGCCATGTAACAC
Source organism: Neomonachus schauinslandi (assembly GCF_002201575.2). NCBI lineage: Eukaryota > Metazoa > Chordata > Mammalia > Carnivora > Phocidae > Neomonachus > Neomonachus schauinslandi. The sequence continues at coordinate 6,281,439 of NC_058403.1, read as the reverse complement.
CTATCTATATAAGCACAATGGAACACAGACAAGAGAATAATTCTAACCAGATTGGTCAGGGAAAAGTGTAACAGAAGAGGCAAAATGGAGTAAAGGCTAAGACTCCATGCTTCACTTTAAACTAAAAGGCATCACCTGTTAGTAACCTTGAAGCAACAGACATATTGTACTTCATCAAGTTGATCATCCAGGATTAGAACACTAAAACAAATATGCCCATTAATTCTTATATACAGAAAAAACTCCGCTTCTCAAGATTGGAAAGATGTAAAGCTTTAAATGAAAAAAGAATATTCCCACCATTGGAAGGAATTACTGGCAGAGCACTCTCCATGGCAGCAAGAAAACAGAGCAGTTTCCAGTCTCAGTAAAAAAAAAAAATTTGTTTTAAAGATTTTATTTATTTGACAGAGAGAGACACAGCAAGAGAGGGAACACAAGCAGGGGGAGTGGGAGAGGGAGAAGCAGGCCTCCCGCTGAGCAGGGAGCCCGATGCGGGGCTCAATCCCAGGGCCCTGGGATCATGACCTGAGCCGAATGCAGACGCTTAACGACTGAGCCACCCAGGCGCCCCTCAGTAAAAATTTTTGTATTAAAGTTTTTACATTGATGTTCCTATTTTGCTTAAAATCATTGTTCACAGGTAAATGTAATTTCAATTTGTTTCTTAATAATGAAATAACCTTCAGTATTTTAACCAATCAAGGACTGACAGTATTCACTCTCACACGAAGATGCTTCTGAATATCCAGATAGAACATTTTTAAATGGCAGAGATGTGATTTGGTTATGAGCAAGGATTATCAGATTTCCAGTAAACATTCTCTCCATTCCTTACCACAGATCATTTCACAAAAATGTGATTATCAAATGTATTTTGAAGCCAAATAAAATTGTCTGAGTCATAGCAGAGAACTTAATTTCCCCTGCAATTATTAAAAATAAAGCAGACACGAGGATTTCCAAAGGACTAAATTGTGAAACATTTCAGGAAAAACTGGTAAGAATTTTGATATGGCACTACCCTAGACCAGGCAAGTGTACTAGAAACATAAATGTACGGACAAATTCTTTGGGATACAGGAGATTTATGGATCTATGTATCAGATATACAGGAAGTAGCCATTCATTTAGGTCACTGCTCTTCGCCATAGGACCTGGGGGCTCCAACCACCAGGGAGAAGGACCAAGTGATCATTAAGCCACCTGATTCCAACAAACGGTCTCCACTCACCCTGAGACTCGGGTTGCCATATCCAATAAAATGCTTCTCCACTCCAACTGCTCAAATCTCCAAATCCGTGCCGTTCCATCTCTGCTACCACTTAAGAACCTTAAAAAATTCAGAAAAACATCTTATACTTACACACATGCCACCAAGAACTACAGTCAAAGTCACAAGCAAAAACATTTTTCATGTAGCTATCCTGACTGTTAGCCGGCCTAAACGTGTAAGTGTTAATTCAAAAGACAGGGATTTAGAGCAAATCTGATAGGGAAAAAAATCGGGTTTGCTAGAATTTGCCTGGCCCTATGGAGTTAAGGCACATTTCAAACTCAAATAGCTTGTCAGATTGAGTTTTGAGAAGACAATGTACACGCAGTATCTGGAGAGGGAAAAAAATAGGAAGAATTGAAGATGCGTGGGAAAATCAGTAAGAGCAAAAACTCCATTGTAAGCCATCTTCATTCTAAACTCAAATTCATGCTGGCCACTGTGTAAAAATAAATCAATCTTTTAACTAAGGAAAATATTAAAAACTGCAATTTAGGAAAGGCACCTGAAAGAAACTGGGGACCACAACAGAGTATATAATTTAAGTGACGATTCTGTCACATGACACATCAACAGTGGTTGACTAGAGAGATTTTTTTAACTACTCAAACGTAAGGAATTTCATTATCTTTACACTTGATAGGAGAGCTCCTTTTGGTCACAGGACCCGGTAGAAGCTACAATTCTTTTTGTTTAGTATGTTTCCCCCACTGTGGACACTGTTCATTCAATTAATATACTTTCTACTAAGTGCCTGCAATATACAAAGTGACATATCAGCTGTACTAATATGAAGCATAGTATATTTGCCTAAAAACACACTCACAAACACAAACACACTTACTTACCGATCACCATTGTTACAAAACTGGATACTATCAACTTTATCCTGGGGGTGGGGGGGGAGGGCAGAAAACAAACACAAAAGTGATCACTCTTGTTTGTAAATAAAACAAAACAAAAAAACCCACTCCGTTTTAGAACTAGAAGCACATTTGGTTTAAAGCAAGAATGTGTACTTGTGCTGCTTAGCCCCATCATTCAAACACGTATCCTACACATTTACGTGCAAAAAACCTAACTATGACTCTAACAAGACTATAAAAAAACCTTTCCTTCTAAATTTAAAACTATATTTACAATGAATTACATCCGTATAAGAATTCACATGTGGAAAGTGATCAAAACATAAAGCAGCTGAAAACAAGGCATAACTCTGATACTTATGTACAAAAAAATTTTTTTTCTTTTAAAGTGATTTGGAACTGTTTATCAAATAATTTCACAGAACTTCCTATAGGAAAAAAGATGACCTGACCACTGAGCGGTATTCCAGAATCCTGAGAGTTATCTATCTTACTATACATTAATAAAATAGCATTCTGATTTCATGAGTGTGATTAAAATGAATAGGCCCCTTGAAACTAAACCCACCCAGATAAACTGTCATAATCAAGATTTTCAACTTAAAGCTGAAATAACCACAATATATTAGCACAGTCACATACTTAGTTGTCAATAATATCCTTCACCTTTATATATGCAACCCTTCCTACATTTAAAATTAGAATCAATAACAATTTTGTTAGCAATATTTGACTATGGACCAACAGGAATATTATTAATGATTAATTTATACAGTTTTATAACATGAATACTTACTGTGTGGCTTTCAAGTTCTGCGATTTTTTCAGGTGCTTCAAAACCCAAAAAATACATTCTGATTACATGATCAGTACTACCTGTGGCTAAAAACATACCACCTGAAATAAAAATGTTAAGGTTTAAAAATCCAGTTTGTAACAAATATCTGAATCAAATTTCTATATCAAATTAAGCAAGACCTTTTATCCCAAAATTAAGTTTATCTCAATAGATCCATTTTCTAACTCACTATATAAAGACATTTTAAAATTAATATAATACAGTGATGTTTTAATTTATAATAAAAAATATATGTATTTGGTCTTCATCCCTATTTCTGGCACAGAGCTCCTAAAACCCTTGGGAAAGATTTCCTAAGCAACAACACTGATAAAAGTATCTTGATATTCATAACAAATCAATTTCACCCACACCAGAGTTTATGTTAATAAAGTGATTCTTGGAGAGCACCTAAGAATGGGGGTGCTGACTGCCAGAAGTACCAACCATGTCATTAGAGGGTTGGAACTTTCGGTCCCACTCCCCTGACCTCTGGGGAGGGGGAGAGGAAGGGAGGTGAATCAATCACCAATGACTTAATTAACTGTTCCTATGTAACAGAACCTCCATAAAAAAAACCTAAAGGACAGGGTTCAGAAAGCTTCCAGGTTGGTGAACATGTGGAGATTTGGGAAGAGTGGGGTGTCTAGAGAGTGTCCATACACTTCATCCTCTGCATCTCTTCCACGGGGCTATTACTCAATTATATCCTTTTATATAAGCTGGAAATCTAGTAAAATGTTTGAGTTCTATAAGCTGTTCTAACAAAATAATCAAACCCAAGGAGGGGGTCAAGGGAACCTCTGGTCTTTAGCCAGTCAGTCAGAAGCAGAGCTGACAACCTGGTCTAAAGGGGGGGGGGGGGGGTCTTGTAGGACTAAGCCCTTAACCTGTAGGATCTCACACTGTTCTTTAGGGAGACAGTCTTAGAACGGAACTGTAGGACACCCAGCTAGTGCTGGAGAATTGCTGGATGGTGTGGAAAAACAAAAACAAAAACAAAAAAAACAAAACACACATACATCAGATGGGACTTTAATTAAAAAAGTAATTCAATCTGGAAATATTCACTACCTGTCACTGCTTTATTAATTGTGGCAATGACCGTATGTGCTGCTGCTCTGACAACGCCTGACAAAGGGGCTCTGCTTTCTAAACAGCTTCACATACCTAACCCTAGCTTCAGAATACAAAGTTCACTCACTCAAGTTTTCAGACTTTTATGGGGGAAAATCTTTGACTTCTCCTAAAAAGAAAGGTTACCACACAAGCTCACTGTACAAGAAAAGAAAATGTGCGATAATTTCACCAAAATGAGTGGAAAACAAATTTAAACTATAAAAATCTGCAGTTCAGCCCATTCAAGAAAATCACAGTTTTGATAGATCTCACACAGGGGGCTCACATGGATACCTTAAGCCTCCTTTTGCCAGCTGTCTGACTCTGATTACCATTAGAAATCAGAGAATGGTAGAATGGGGGAGTAAAAGACAAAAAAAAAAGCTAATGAAATAAACATCTTGGATTAAGCCTAATGAAATGGGCAGAAGTCATTTACCATCCATCTGATAAATGCTCTTGGCAATAACACGATCATCCAATAAATGATAAATAAAACTAAGAAGAAAAATTACTAAATTTATCTTACCAACACTAAAAGAAGAACAAAGCATCTGAACACCTGGTCTAGGCTTTTCCGTGAACTTCAGGGGACGTGGACTTGAAAAGAAGATGCAATTTTCAAAACTCATTAGTTCAACACATTAACAGGGTTTATAATGATGGTTTTAATCTAGCATATTTAATATTATAACCTTATTTATAAAGTACCTCACAAGTATCTCTGCATATGCTATTACAGCTGGACAGATTCTGGAAGGCTCTGTCCAATCCCTATGTTCACAAGAACCCTACCCCACAGCAAGAGCGGACCTACCAACCCCATCTCGTAACTGAGGGACTAAAACTTCAAATGCAAGTGAACCCGCCATCCAGGTTGTAGGGCAGGGTATACAGCCACCAGGGAACAGCACTGCTCAGCAGAAACTATGCGAGCCACACGTGTAACTTCAAATTTTTACAGTCGCCACAGTAAACGTAAAAAGATAAAATCAGTTTTATTTCATTTAACCTAATATATCCAGAATATCACATCAATATGAATAAAATATTGAGAACCTTAGATCCTTCTTTTCATACTACATCTTTGAAATCTTCCACAATATATGAAATACATACTACATCTCAATCTGAGCAGTTATCATCAAAGATACTTTATCTATATTTGGTTTCATAAAACTCACAGTTGAAAAACTAAATTCACATAGGTTATTTGAAATATGCTTAAAGGTTCTGTGATACCTGAATCAAGTATCAGTTTTTAAGATGAAACTGATAATTCAGTTCCTCGAATGCACTACCCACATCTGAAGTGCTCGACAGTCACACACCACTGGTGGCTACCATCCTGGACAGCACATCTCTAACATTTTTCAAAACATTTCACATACATACGATCTCACTTCCCCCCCCCATAAAATGTGCCCACTAAGATAGAATAGCTGTGCTTCTTTCACATATCTATCTAAATAGTACATTGTAGGGGCGCCTGGGTGGCTCAGTCGGTTAGGCATCAACTCTTGATTTAAGCTCAGGTCACGATCGCAGGGTTGTGAGGTCAAGCCCCACGCCAGGCTCCACACAAAGCGTGGAGTCGGCTTGAGATTCTCTTTCCCTCTCCCTTTGCCCCTCCCCTGTGCACTCTCTAAAATAAATCTTTATAAATAAACGAACAACACACTGTAAACAGTCAATAGGGCACTAACACTGTATATAATAAAAAGTAAAAAGGCAACCACAATATAGAACTTCCCTTTATAATCAGACATCTCATTAGACTAAATTAAACACTAAAGAAAGAAAACTTATCACATAATTACAGCCACTTACCTGAATTTCAGGGACTCTAAATCCCACTGCCAGAAACAAACTGTTCCGTCAGCACCAGTAGAGACCATGTATCTTTGGGAGCCTTTGGCCATTGGGCTAAACTAAAATGCAACCACACAGACAATTCCGTTTCCTGAGCTTCTACTGAAGTCATAGTTTAATGGTTTTTCAAAGTTAATTTCAACTGACACACTTAAGTAAAACATAAGAATTACAAAATACAGGCGACAGTATAGTGAAAAATCACAACCTAGGTTATCTCTAATTTATAAACGTAATGTGATCTCAGTAAAAGATTACTTTCAAAACTAATAAACAAGAAAAACTTTTACAAAGAGAAAGTGAAGTCCTGGTCTTATCAATATGAAAGCATAATACAAAGTCTCAATAATGAAAATTATGGGTCATGGTAGGTACAGTGACAGAATGACCAATGGAAAAATATACTATAAAGTCCAAATGGACCTTAATATAAAAGCTAAGATAAAGGTGCCAAAATTGGTTGCAGAAACAATGAATCACTGCATAAATGATTTACCAACTGTGCAGCAATCTGGAAACTATTCTTTGGACTGTACATCAGGATCAATTCCAAGTAGATCAAAAATTCAAGTATTTAAAAAGAAAGCTATAAAAGTATTCTAAGAAAACACAAGAATTATACCTAACTTCAGAAATGAGCTAACACTTAGGTTTAACAAAGTTCAACTGTGTTACACAAACAAGCTATTAGACCAATTTGGACCAGAGACACCCAACAAGGCTTAACAGATAGAGAGGAAAATACAAAGAAAACAAGAAAAACACACTAGGCAAAAGAATATGAACAAAAGTACCAAAGTGAGAGGGAATATGGTATGTGAGAGCAACAGAAATATCTATATGACTAAAGTGCTCATTTTTGCAAGTGGTGGAGGAATGGATTAAATGAGTAGAGAATCTGGACCCAATAAGAGCAAGAAGTAACTGCAGTTCTCAAGTAAAACCCAAAAATGTGTCAGACAGCAGTATACAATAGTCACTGGAAGGGAACAGATAAGAAAAACAACTAAGAATCAATCCACTTAATCTAAGAACCTTAACGGGAAGGAAGTACTTCCTTTCCCCAGAATGGGGAGGAAAAAGCCATGAAGAACACCACAACTTGCTGACTCATGAGTCATTCAACACAAAGGAGGTTAGCAAACAAAGACCAGGGCTGCCATTAACAGAAAAGGAAGAGCTGGGAAGAAATTTTTTTAGGTTATTTACATAATTATTTATCACTACAACATCCCAGAGAGACATAGTTTATTATCTGTTTCATGATTTTTCTCAAGATTATACACTTTGTAAGGGAGATAGGATTTGAACCTAATACTTCTTCAAAGAAGCTTCTCCCAATTTCCTTCTCTTCAAGTACAGGAAATGAAGGGTTTTTCAATGTTGAAAGCGATTACTTACATCTAAACAGATGTGTCCCAGAATAAGGACTAAAACTGAGTTTTGGAGAATATCCCGTTAAAATAAATAACTGATGATAATTAGTATCAAATATTGTTAACTAAAATTAAAATATCACAGTAAAATTTGTAAATCTGCAGAGAGTACTTTAAGAGTTCTAAACCTGAATTTCTGCAGAAGAGTTGACTCATGTTCTAACTAAACCTAATTCTTAGATACACAAGTGGTATTGCACCATACTGTCTTCTCTGTAACACCTTTAAAGTATTTTTAAATATCTAGCACGGCAAAAGATGTGAGGTTTGTTTTGCTTAGGGGTTTTGGGGGGAGGTTGGGGGGGAGAAGGGCTCTTTGTGCTTATTTTCTTCTAAATGAACTTGATGGCATGCTAAAGTCCATTAAAACAAAGCAACTGGTATTTCAAATATAAACACACTAACTTTATACCAAGACTTGGAGAGAGATGCTATCTTTACATCACTGAATCTTCACTCAGGAGTGTACTAGACATTTTCACTAATATAGATTATTCCCTCCTCCACCCCCCGACCACCGACCCCAAGGTTCTGTCATTATTTTTAAGACTTTTCTTCATACAGACTTTTCCCATTTCCTGGTTTATGTGTTTGAAGGCTTTTGTTGCTACTGTGAATTATGTTTGTATTCCATTACATCTGCTAATTGGTTATGGTGGTTTATAGCAAAGTTTTGGTTTTAGGACATAGGTCCTATATTCATTCGGTTTACTAAGATCTCAGGAGTTCTAGTAAGTTTTAATAAAATTCAAAAGTGAGTCCTCTGAGCTTGGAGTTTTCTTTTTAAATTTTTTTTTCAGTGCCCAACAGGCATTATTAACCTTTCAAGCCTTTCCTTCACTGTTTCTAAGCAGCAACATTCCTCAAATACAGATCACTGACAGCCAGCCATGCTCCATTAATCATCCTCAAAGCTACTCATCAGTGACCATAATACTTATTTCTGCATACTGAAAATGAGTCTCACTTTTCCAAGATAGGTTAGGTAAGTCCTGCATAAAGGAAACAGTAAGAGGTATGACTTCTCAGTCGCTGGTGGCTTTGTGCTTCTGTACTACAATCTCACATGGCTACTTCCAAAGTCAAAAGTTTTGAAATCTACACATTTTCAGTAACTGTTCGGTATATAACATATGCCTGGGTGCATAATAACTTCTACTTTTACAACTTGTTTGGTGGCAAAATAAGTTTTTAATGTATGCTGATCCTCTGTTTTGCTATTAAAGAGTGCACTACCCGAAGGTAGTTAGCTACTCTATCACCTGCTAAATGCAAATCTTTCCTGTTGTTTACTACGTGTGCATTCTAGACAAAGCTGTGGAGGGGGAAAATTTGTACAACATAAAACTCATCATTTTAGCTATTTTAAAATGTACAACTCACAGAGCACCTGGGTGGCTCAATCAGTTAAGCATCTGACTAGATTTGGGTTCAGGTCATGATCTCAGAGTCATGAGATCCGGCTCCACACCGGACTCCACACTGAACATGGAGTCTGCTTAAGATTCTCTCTCTCTCCTTTTCCCTCTCCCCCTCCCCCTTCTCATTCTCTCCTCCTGTCTAAAAAAATAAAAATAAAATGTACAGTTCAGTAGCATTTAGTACATTCACATGCTGTGCAGCCATTGCCACTATCTGGTCCCAGAGCTATTATTTTAGAAGATAAACTATAACCTGTCAAAGCATTTTCAGTGGATTCTCATGGCTTTTTAAAGTATATCATACATATAATATGGCGCCATACCTGTCTCTTGCCATACATGGATAGAAGTGAACCATGTGGACCTGAATCACAACACTTCAGCCCTAAGACCCTCAGCATGCATGAGTCTCCTAAGAACAGTGACCTTCTACTCCATAACTATAACAAGCTTGTCAACACTCAAGAAATGTAATATCAATATACTATTATGTAATATATGGTTCATACTGAAATTTATCCTAATTTCTCGAATGTGCTTTATAGGCTTTCTTCACTCCTAAAGCCAAGACCAAATCAAGGCTCACACATCGCATTTATACTTGTACCATTTTCTTAGTTTCCTTACATGACACTTTATTTTCTTGCCTTTCTTGAAACTAAACTTTTGAAAGATAGAGATTTCACAGACTTTTTTTTTTTAAAGATTTTATTTATTTATTTGAGAGAATGAGATAGAGAGAGCATGAGAGGGGGGAGGGTCAGAGGGAGAAGCAGACCCCCTCACTGAGCAGGGAGCCCGATGTGGGACTCGATCCCAGGACTCCAGGATCATGACCCGAGCCAAAGGCAGTCGCTTAACCAACTGAGCCACCCAGGCGCCCACAGACTGTTTCTTAATTTGAATTTGTCTGACTGCTTCCTCATGAGATTCAGGTTAAACTTTTTTTTTTTTTTTAAAGATTTTATTTATTTGAGAGAGAGAGAATGAGAGCGAGTACATGAGAGGGGGGAGGGTCAGAGGGAGAAGCAGACTCCCCGCCGAGCAGGGAGCCCGATGCGGGACTCAATCCAGGGACTCCAGGATCATGAACAGAGCCGAAGGCAGTCGCCCAACCAACTGAGCCACCCAGGCACCCCAGGTTAAACTTTTTTAACAGAAATACTACATAGGTGGATAAGAAATTTAACTACACAGCTTTATAGTTATAGATCTATTCAGATTTTCTTCCCTTTTGTGGCAGTCTTGATAAGTGTTTTTCTGAATATTTACCTGTTGCATCTTAATTTTCAAATTTCCTATATAACCATTTAAAATATTCTCTTTTTAGGGGTACCTGGCTGACTCAGTCAGAAGAGCAACTCTTGATCCCAGGGTCAGGAGTTTGAGCCCCACACTGGGGGAGGTAGAGATTACATCAAAAAATTTTTTAAATAAATAAAATATCCTCTTTTTAATGTCTAAAGGGTCTATAGAGATGCCCCTCTTCAAAGCTGACAATGGTAATTTTTGACATTCTTCTTACTTGAGCATTCTTATAGCAACATTTTTAGTCTTTCAAAGAACTTTTGGCTTTGCTGATCCTCTCTACTGTTAGGCTTCCTTTTCTATTCTTAATTTCTGTACTTATCTTCCTAATGTTCTTGTCCTCTGTTGTTTCCTGTTCTAACTTTCTGAGAAATACTTGACCCCTGAATTTCAGCTTTTTTTAAATACATGCATTGAGGGCTATAAACTTCCCTTTGGGCACAGCTTCCGCTGTGTATTAATAATCTTATGCCATGTAACAAATTACCCCAAAATGTAGCTACCGAAAACAATACATATTCATACCCCAAATCACTAAAGGTCAAGAATTCAGGAGCAGCTTAGGTGGTTCTGGCTCAAGGTCTCATGAGATTACAGCAGATGTCAGCCTGGGCTTACGTGGGGGATGGCGGACCTGCTTCCGAAAGGCCTGACTCAACATGCCTATGGCAAGAAACTTCAGTTAATTGCCATGAATGTTATGGAACAGTCCATAGGGCTGTTTGAGTGTCCTATCAACATGGCTGGTTTCCCTCAAGATGAATGAGTCAAGAGAATAAGACAGGTCAAGGGGCATGAGTCCAGAAGGCAAGAATTATCGAACACCATCTTGGTGGCTGCCTACCAAACTCTACATCCCACAATACACAATACCTAATATTTTCATTAATCAGTTCAAGTATTCTTAAATTTTTATTGTGATTTCTCCTTTAATATGTGTATTATTTAAAAGTATACTGCTTAGGGCGCCTGGGTGGCTCAGTTGGTTAAGCGACTGCCTTCAGCTCAGGTCATGATCCTGGAGTCCCGGGATCGAGTCCTGCATCGGGCTCCCTGCTCAGCGGGGAGTCTGCTTCTCCCTCTAACCCTCCCCCCTCTCATGCTCTCTCTCTCTCTCTCATTCTCTCTCTCAAATAAATAAAATCTTTAAAAAAAAAGTATACTGCTTAATTTGAGGATTATTCTCCCATTAATTCTGGCTGTTAGTAATTTCTGGTTTAACTACACTACTGTCAGAGAATATATACTTGGGATTATTTCAGTATTTTCAAATTTGTTGAGAAGTTGCTTTAAGGGTCAGAATGTGGACAGTATTTATATAAACACCCTACAAAGAAATGATGCAGATATCATATGCAATGTTTCAATCCGGCATCCAGGTCAAGGTCATCATTTGTTCAAATCAAGCTTTCTTTATAGCATAGGTTCTTCTTTCAATTACGGAGAGATGGAGGTGTGTTAACCTCCCACTATGATTGTATTATGGAGGTCCATTTTTCCTCATAAATTCTATCTTTGCTTTATGTATTTTGATGCCACATTCCTAAATTTAGAACTCTTCTATCTCATGAAACTTTTTATTATAAATTGTCCCTCTTTGCCTCTAAAAATGTTAAGTGCCTTAAAGCCCTATTAGCTAATATTAGAATGCTACACCAGCCTTATGGTATTTGCAAGTCTTCCATCCTTTCCTTCCAGCCTCCCTATAGCCTTATAGCAAAGATGGGGTTTTGTTTCTTAGTTCCGTCTGAAATCTTTGTCTCTCACTGGAACCACCTAATGCACTTACAAATAAAGTGTTCATGAACATACTGCTACCTAATCACAGCCTGGCAGCATCCTAGGTCTTCCCACCTTTCTTTCACTCTTTCTTGCGTTTTTTTTTTTTTTTAATTATTCTGTATTTCCCCCTCTATTAGCTTGGTAGTTATACACTCTATTACAATTCTTTTAGTTGTTATTTTGGAGATTACAAAATCCACCTTCATCTTATTAAAAGTCTACTTCTCAAACAATGCAAAGATGTTAAAAATACTAAAGTTACATCCTCCTGATATACAAGCTTTTACTATTATTTGTTAGATTCTCTGTAATAATTTTTCAACCCATAAGCTATTATACTTGTATACAATCGATGTTTTTTTCCATGTGCTCACACACCTTTTTTTTTTTTTTTTTTAACTCTTTATTCCTTCTTGCATCTCCAAGCCTGGGATCACATTTCCCTCTTGGCCTATTACCATTTAGAATTCCCCCTTAGGGCTGTTCCCTTGCTAGGAAATTGTCTGAAAATGTGTTTAAAGCACTATTTTCGGTAGGTTCAGAATTCCTGACAGGCAGGCATTTCCTATTAGCACTTTATTTATTTAAATAAATCCAAATGTAAGATTTTTATTTATTTTTTTTTATGTATTTGGCCCAACCTGGGGCTTGAGCACACGGCCCTGAGATCAAGTTGCATGCTCCACCAACTGAGCCAGCCAGGTGCCCTTATTAGCACTTTAGAAGCATTTCTTTGTCTACTGACTTCCACTATCCTACTGAGAAGCTAATCATCAGTCTTGCTGCTTCTTTATTTTGTCTTCTGCTTACTTTAAGATTTCTCTGTAAGGTGATGTTCAATAGCTGTAGTCTTCTGTATTCTTCTTTATTCTGCTCAAGATCCCCAGTGTTTCTGCAATCTGTGGCTCTATTTCTCCAGTGCATTTTGCAAAATTCTCGGCTGTTACACTTCAAATACAGCTCTGCTTCATTCTCTCCTCTTGTTCAGGAAACCCAATTACACATGTGGCATATGTATGTACAGACATGTAGTATCTTTTTTAGCAGAGCCTGAGAGTCCAACCTCTTCCTGCTGTGCTTCAATCCATTTATTTTCTTCCAACCTCACTTCCAGTTCATTAAATCTCCAATTTCTTCAGTCATGTCTAATGTATTAAAACCATCCACTCAATTCTGAAATTCAGCTTTTTATTTCAACTCTAGAATTTCCTCTGTACTAACTTGCAGTTCTCTGCTGCAATTTTTTCTATTCTAAATAGTCGAACTTATGTGTAGATATTTTCAATCTATATCCTCTCTACCCCTACAAGTGTGTCAAAAGTTCTGCTAAGCTTTAATGGCCACCTCCTCTGGAATTGGCAAATGCCTTCTGACTCATAGCCCCTCGCTTTCCTTATCTTGGTGTCCTAATTTCTCATTGTGTGTATCTCAGGTATTTTTTCACCTGTGTCTAACTTCCCAAGTTCTTTTTAAAAAGGAAAGCTAGTCCAAGCCACCTATACAGTGTCTTTCCTTCCTGCAGAATGCTCATTTGCTATTCTTTCAGACAGACAAAAGGTTCTACTTCTGGTTGTAATAATACTAACATTTTTGAGAATGTAAATTATATCAAATGACATTGTATAATGCTACCCTTGAGAAAGGTGTACATCAAAATATTCACAGTGACTATTTCTAGATGGTAAGATCATGGAGGCTTACCTTCTTATTTGCTATTAATTACTGTCTAATTTTTCTGCAAACAATATTACCTGTACATCTTTTTTAAATATAAATTGAAAAAAAAAAAAAACCTTTACTATAGTGAAAAATGGTTTCTATATGCCAGTAACAACAGGGCAAAGAATATAAAAAAGATTAATAACTAAAATTGTGTACTTGTTTGACTTTGAACTTTGGTAACCACTGGCAAGTAGAGATGAACTTTCTGGTGTATAAAAACTTACTACCACCCAAACAGATTTTTCAGATATTTTCAGTAGGTGATAACCGAATGTGGGCCCCATTACCAAAGGAATGGGTTATAAGACCAGAGCTCCACTTTTACATTGAGGGATTCCATGATGGTTTGAGGACAGACACCAGCACAAAGTCAGAAGTTTTCTCATGTGCTGCTATACTGGCCTAGAAGTTCATATCAAATAACACAATGCCAATTGTGGAACACACAATGAAGATTTGAATTAATGTTCAGACTATGAAAACTTCTAAAGAACTCTTTCCTTAAAATAAACAGGCATACCAAAAACCTTGCTTAAAGTTTCAAAATAAAACACTATCTCAATTCTGGTTGTCTTCATTCAAAAATAAATCTGTTATCTCTATTCTTCAAGAAAACTGACTGGAGGGCGCCTGGGTGGCTCAGATGGTTAAGCGTCTGCCTTCGGCTCAGGTCATGATCCCAGCGTCCTGGGATCGAGTCCCACATCGGGCTCCCTGCTCCTTCGGAGCCTGCTTCTCTCTCTGTCTCTCACGAATAAATAAATAAAATCTTTAAAAAAAAAAAAAGAAAACTGACTGGAAGAGGTGAGAAAAGTGTCTCTCGTCATAGGACTTCACACCAAATCCATTTAGAGATCACTTAACATATAGCCTGGGTGCATTCGTACCTGAAAGTGGAACCACTCCCACAGTTTTATCCAAAATCAAGTCAGAGGCACCAATGTGCCTTAAAAGGCCTTACAAATCGGTATCTTCCTAACAAAATTTTCAAAAAACTGACCGAACAGCACCATTTTCAGTTCTGAATGAACTAATGACTCTAAGACAGTATCCTCAATGGCTGCTAGAGAGAGACTACCAGACACTTCATGCCTAGAAGAGTGTACACCTCCAGGTGCTCAAGCCTTTAGATTAACAATCCTGAAAGTGCAGTCCCTGGGGGAGGAAGAACAGCAGCAGCGGCACCTGGGAGCTTATTATAAATGCACATTCTCAGGCCCCACCTCCGACACTTTCTATCAAATCTTTGGTGGTGGGGCCTAGCAATCTGTGTTTTAAACAAGGCCTCCAAGTGATTCACATGCACATTTAGCAGAACCACTGCTCTGGATCCAACAACCAAGTTACGGGAAATACACAGGAACATGTTGATCCGCTCTGCAAGGATGCAGACGGTAACATCCAGACTGTGGGAACTCCACACACAAACAACCCAACTCTTTAAACAAAGAAACTGTAAGGGGATTTTTTTAAAAATTGGGCAAGGGAATGCAATTTGTTTTAAGCTTCTTTTAATTGACAGTAACCAAGTATAAGATTTAAGTTTTGTCTGGTTCCTCCTTCAAACAAATAAAATATTGCTCCTGATGAGACAACTGGAAATTTGAACATGAAAAAAAAATAAGTATGATAATAATGTTTTGGTTGTGTTTATTAAGAGAAATTTTTATCTTTTAGAAAGACACACTGAAATATTTACAGAAAAATGATATGAAATCTAGGATTTGCTTTAGGTACAAAGTGAAGTGTGGTTGGAGCAAAAAACTGGCCATGGGTTAATGGGCACCTAGGGGTTCGTTATACTATTCTACTCTGGGTATGTGTAAAATTATCCTCCATGAACCGGGGCGCCTGGGTGGCTCAGTCGTTAAGCGTCTGCCTTCAGCTCAGGTCATGATCACAGGGTCCTGGGATCGAGCCTCCCATCGGGCTCCCTGCTCAGTGGGAAGCCTGCTTCCCTCTCCTTTTCCCACTCCCCCTGCCTGTGTTCCCTCCCTCGCTGTCTCTCTCTTTCAAATAAGTAAATAAATAGAAAGAAAGAAAGAAAGACAGAAAGAAAGATCATGAACCTATCCTGTTTGTAACTGACATTCCCCCAGCTTAACTGTAAGCCTAATTAGGAAGCAGGAAGTTATCCAGAATGCCTTCACGTAAAGCCCTTAGCTGCACCGGACAACATTACCTCACCCTTCCAAGATTCATGGAGGTATGATTAATTACATTTTCTCTTGGTTACTAAAATAGATCACATAATTACTAAGCATCTTACTATTTCTCATCTCTAAGGAGAAAGAATTTTAAACAAAAGTTCATACACAAATGTGCACACTAAAGCTAGTTTACCTGTAAAGATGTGATTGACCCCGTGTGTCCTTGGAGCACAGCAACTGGGGCACAAGTTCTCAAGCACCACACTCTAATTATCTTATCACAGCTCCCTGCAGCAATCATTGTATTCTCATAGTTTACTGCCATATCTGAAATTTCTGCAGAATGACCTCTTAATGTTGATAACAGGCGGCCATTGTGTGTTGACCAAATCTTCACCAAACAATCATCTGAACCCTGAGAAAAAATACACCCAAAAACAAATGTTAAAACAGCAAGTCTTTTCTAGCATTTTTTTTTCATGTTTACAGCAGCTTTATTCACAATTGCTAATACTTAGAAGTAACCAAGATGGCCTAGCATTTTTAAAAATACTATTTACGTGTCACTCAAATTAAGTATAACTCTTCTCTTTCCAACTGTGTAATATTCTGTAAATTATGAATCTTACAGTCAGAACACGTATGGAACAATTTTTTTCTTCAAATCAAATAACATCTCTATAAAGATACTATGAAGTTTTCATTTCTGTGGATCAGACATTATAAATACTATTTTCCCAAAATTCTCCGCCAAGCAATGAGTTCAACTAAAAGTTCATGGCTCACCTATTTCAATTAACAATGGTTAAATGTCAGTTTTGCTCACATCAAGCTAAATAATTTGATATGCATTAGGACAGACCTACGGTTCACCGGCTAAGTGAGTGGCAATCTCAAAAACAACTAAAAAAGAACGGGACTAGCACCCTCATTTTAAATAACCCAACAACAGGGTCTCAAATTTGTGGCACCAGCCAGCATCCATCTAACTCAGCAAATTTTTTAGTATCTACTCTGAATCTCACAACTGAAAAAGGAAACTTAAACTTCTGACCCATCGTAATCTTCCCTTAAAATATTAAAATGTTAGATTACAAATATTTATAGTTTTATAATAATAATAAAATAATCTTTCACTGTTCAAGTAATCAATTTCCCTGGATCAATGAGTAGTCAATATGAATATGAATCACCTGCAAAGATTTGGATTTTTATGGAAGCTTTTTTGGTCTGTTTTCGTTACTGGACATACTAGAAACGACCCTCATTAGTAGGTCTAGAATGGGATGGAAGGGAAGTATTAGGCATGCATATTTTTAAGATCCCTGATGATCATGCCCATGAACCACTAAGTCAATGTCTCACAAACACTACACAAGGCCTGGCTATCTGCATCTGAATCACTTGGGATACTTAATAAAAATGCAAATTCATGGGCCCCACCCCAGATCTATGGAGTCAAAATCCCTGAGAATGGGAACCACAGAATCTACGTGTTTTATAAGATCGCCTACAGGATTCTAATGCACACTGAAGTGCTCCAGATGATACCAAATTGAGTTTAAAAAACATTAACTCACGGTAAAGATTCTATGTCCTGTCCTATCAAATGCTACACAGTAAACAGCAGACAGATGTCCAAGAATCCTTCTGTGCATTTTTATATGCTGATACATAGTTCCTGGAAATGCTGTGCTAAAAGTGGAACACCCTGTGAGTTGTTTTCCTCGATGTATCTCCACTAGGAAATAAAAACAATGAAAATGGTTAAGAAGAGCCAATAATGTAAAAAACGAAGAAAAACTCCACAACAATTTCTAGAGGGTCACAGAATCTATGTTCAAGAAATCCTAAGGATACTAGTTTCTCCCCAACTCTGTTCTACTATAATCACCATTATGGGCTTCTTATTAGCATAAGATTATCTTTCAATAATTTTTACTACATTTAGTAATAACTTTAGGAAAACAGTAAGTCTGGAAATGGGTACTTATCACTACTGAAACAACACTACCAGTATTTCCTTTTAAATTTTAATATAGCTGTTAAAAAGCCGTTACAAAGTCGGTCAAGAAATTAAAAGCTGGGGTTCGGTCACGTGCCAAGCCACGCTCACTCACCAAGACTGGGTGGGGAACCATAGTTCACTGGCATTTCTGGAGGTCTTCCTCTGTGAAGAGCAGCAAAGGCAGAGCCCTTCCAAACTGTGTGCCTGCAGTCTTTAAAACGAATTTTAGATACACATAAAATCTTGAAAGTTAACCCCAAGAAAGATTTTATAGAATACTTACGTATATTGTAACAAACTGTTTATTCAAAGTTTTACCAACTAATATACTTTAACAGAAAAGCCCTAGAGATTTATTAGACTATTTCTGAAGGGGAAAAAAAAATTAAGACATCTCAGATACAACAACAACAGCTAACATGAGTACAGCACTTTACAGTGTACAAAGTGCTTTCCACGTACATCGTCTCATTGAATCCTCACAACAACCCTGTGAGGTAGGTGTGATCGCCAACGCACAAGTGAGGTAACTGAGGCTCAAAGGTTCTGGGACCTTTCAAGAGACCCGCTGCCAATGACCCAGTCCAGACGGACCGTAAAACCAGATCTTTTGACTCCCAAGTCCTAGTCTATGCCGAGTAAGTTTTTATTCGTCAGTGCAGAATTACACCACACGATATGAATGGTAAGAGATCTTAATCACAACGGATCCAACTTTCCCAAAATGGAAATTTTTGTAAGAAAAATTTTATTTGACTGATACGAAAATCCTTAAAATGTTAACGGAGTTTCAAAATTAATTTTGGCCAATATTACCATGACTTTAATCTCCTTAGGAAATACTGACAAAATTAAATGGCTTTCCTCTTGTTTTAGGATCACGGATAAGCCTTTACCTAAGAGCACGCAGGATCTGTGAGTGTGAACGCTAATTCTAGAGTCCCGTCCCTTTTTGACCTATCAACAAATACACTAAGAAGAAACATCTGCCCCCTCTATAGGAGATAGCAGCAGAACACAGATTATGCTGTGCCAGAAATTAGCTTCTTCACAAATGAAAGAGGAAGGGAAGGAAGGCATATAAACCTCTACTGAGCCTCGGGTGCCCCAACCTAACACACATATTACTTTTTACATGAAAGGATTCATTACCACTATCATGACCAAAGAGCAGTTACAAGGCATCCTCTCTTGACGCCAGTACAAAACAGAGAAACATGGGCCCCTACCCTAGGGCAGCTGGCTTAAGTCTCTTCTAAGGTCTGCCAGTTCCAAAGCAGTGCTCATCACAAAACGACACGGAGCTTGACACAAGTAAAGAAAACAGAGGAAAACAGGCCACTCAGGCAACTACTACATAACAACCTAAAATAGAATAATTACAAGGGGAACGGGGACGCAGAGAAGGGAGAATAAGAGCAGTTTCCTGACCCAAGCCACAGTGTGGCAGGGCCACAGAGCACGAGGAAATAACTAAAGCTGACAAACCAGGCTGGCATGGAAGCAGGAAGGAGGGTTGTTCTTCCTCAGTCAAGCTTTACCCTGCTGGTGCACCTAGGCGGCAGCAGCGTCTCAGCAACGGATCTTAAAGGCAATCATGGGGAGTGCACGTGACACACACTCAGGATCAGAATAAAGGTAATCATGGGGAGTGCACGTGACACACACTCAGGATCAGAATAAAGGTAATCATGGGGAGTGCACGTGAACACACACTCAGGATCAGAAGAGCCAACATTCTTGCCCGTTAGCAGTTCAGCCATGTTGTATACATAGATCATATCACATACATATACTTAGTCTAGGTGATTTATACCAAGCTAACAGAAAAAGAACAGCAATTCCAAACATTTTGCTACCACATAACTTCGCAAAAAAATTAAATTGATGAAAAAGAACCATGCAATTGTACATTTTTGGTGCTTGTTTCAAACTGCTACCAATTTAAAAAATCACTTCCCCTTATTACAAAGGGCTTTCAGAATCTAAATACCAAATAAAATACTTCTAGCATTTAAAGAGTTTATTAGACACATACAATTACATTCAATGAAGTTATAAGTGAGCTACAAAATGGAAAATTAAGAACTCACATCGATAAAACCTCAAACACATCTCAGAATAAATTCAAGCTTTTTCGCTTAACATCTAAACCTTTATCATTTTTTTAAATGCAGAAGGACCCATTAAACACTTATGTAGTAAAATTCAATGTCTATGCTAAACGCAGAAAATTTTATAGTCCACAGCATGGTTTATAGTTACATATCGCCTTTCTTCCACAATGCATACATTACTTCACAATTATAATTATTATTAAGCTACAAAGCAGAACACTTCTTCAAATTAAGGTACCTTTTGCTGTACGTAGCAAAGACTGCCTTCCTGCACCAAGTAAAGAAGTGACTCTTGAAATACTGGGTGGAATTTCTTTATCCAACATGGGACCAATGCGCTGGCAGATTTGCAACAGATGATCAGGAGCCACATGCTTATTGGACAAGACCTAAATTGGAGAACAAGTTTTAAAAACATTATTTACAATATTATCAATAAATATTAAACTCTTAGGGATAAGTCTGACAAAACATGTGAAAAACATGTACAAGGAAAACTACAAATCGTTGCTGAAAGAAATTACAGAAAATCTAGGGGCACCTGGGTGGCTCAGTTGGTTAAGCGACTGCCTTCGGCTCAGGTCATGATCCTGGAGTTCCCAGGATCGAGTCCCGCATCGGCTCCCTGCTCAGCAGGGAGTCTGCTTCTCCCTCTGACCCTCCCCCGTCTCATGCTCTCTCTCTATCTCATTCTCTCTCTCAAATAAATAATTAAAAAAAAAAAAAAGAAATTACAGAAGATCTAAATAAACAGCAAACTGATCTATAGGTTCAAAGCCAACCCAATCAAAATCCAAGCAGGCTTTTTTGCAGAAAATGACAATTTTATTCTAATATTCATATTCAAATGCAAGTGGCCTACAAAAGCCGAAGCAGCTTTAAAAAAAAAAAAAGTTGAGGTATAAAAATAATACTTGACTTCAGGAAATCATTGTATGAGGGCAACTGATTTTTGACAAAAGCACAAAGGACAAAAGATAATCTTTTCAACAAACAGAGCTGGAACAACTGGATATCCATTTGCCAAAAAAATTTTTTTAATTAGCTTTGATCCATACATCACACCATAAACAAAAATTATCTCAAGACAGATCACAGATCTAAATGCATAATCTAGAGGGGCGCCTGGGTGGCTCAGTTGTTAAGCATCTGCCGTCAGCTCAGGTCATGATCCCAGCATCCTGGGATTCAGTCCCACATCGAGCTCCTTGCTCAGTGGGGAGTCCGGTTCTCCCTCTCCCTCTGCCCTGCTTGTGTCCCCTCTCTCACTGTGTCTCTCTCTGTCGAATAAATAAATAAAATCTTAAAAAAAAAAATAAATGCATAATCTACAACTGAAAAACTTATCACAGAAATCACTGGAGAAAATCTTTATGACCTGGGGTTAGATAAATATCTCTAATGACAACAAAAGTACAATCCACACAAAAACCAGCCGATAAACTAGACTTCATCAAAACTAACAGCTTCTGGTTTTTCAAAAGGCGCGGTTCAGAGCATGAAAAGACAACCCACAGACTGAAAAAAAGTGTCTGCAAAGCATATCTCTGATAATGGACTTGTATCTAGAATATAAAAAACTCTCAAAATTCAATTATTAAAAAAATCTAATTTTTAAAAACAGGCAAAAGATGTGAACAGACATGTCACACACACACACACACACACACACACACACACACACACACACACACAAAAAGATGCTCAACATCATTCACTGGTAACTGATGAAACACAAATTAAAACCATCAGGTATTAATACACACCTGTTAGAATGGCTAAAATTAAAAGTACTGGCCAGACCAAGATTGACAAGAACATGGAGAAACTGCTGGTGGGACAGAACACAGTACAACCACTTTGGAAAACAGTTGGGTGCTATTCCCCGAAGCAGACTGAGGTGATCGCTGTTCACTTGACCCAGACAGAAAACCCTACAAAATCATGCAAACCAAGAGGTTCAAATCTTCGTGTTCACTTTAAGAACACACGTGCAACTGCCCAGGCCATCAAGGGTACACTTATCTGAAAAGCCACTAAGTATCTGAAGGATGTCACTTTGCAGAAGCCATGTGTGCTATTGCCTTGCTACAATGGTGGAGGTGGTAGGTGTGCCTAGGCCAAACAGTGGGGCTGCACACAGGGTCATGGCCCAAAAAGAGTGCTGAATTTTTACTGCACACGCTTAACAATGCAGAGAGTAATGCTGAACTTAAGGGTTTAGATGTAGATTCTCCGGTCATTGAGTACATCCAGGTGAACAAAGCCCCCAAGGTGCAGTGTAGAACTTACAGGGCTCATGGTCAGATTAACCCACACAAGAGCTCTTCCTGGCACACTGAGCAATCCTTACTGAAGAAGACCAGATTGTTCTTAAACCAGAGAGGAGGCTGCACAGAAGAAAAAGATACCCCAGAAGAAAATGAAGAAACAAAAACTTATGGCCCGGGAGTAAATGGAGTATTACTCAGTTATCAAAAAGTTATCAAAAAGAATGAAATCTTGCCATTTGCAACAAAATGGATGGAACTATAGGGTATTATGCTAAGTAAAATAAGTCAGAGAAGGAAAAATACCATTTGATTTCACTAATATGTAGAATTTAAGAAACCTGAAACATACCTCGAGATCTCACTTTTGGTTCTTATGCATTAATTCAAATATAAAACAAGCCTGGATTCAATATAAAGTTGTTGTGGGGCACCCGGGTCACTCAGTCAGCGGAGTGTCCAGCTTTTTTTTTCCCCCCAGATGAATCCAGCACTTTATTTAATTATAGCAAGCAAGGAAGTGCTCACTTATTCTCTACTTAAATGCCATAGTTAGGCAAAAACATTCAGACCTATATTGAGAACACCTCGCTGAAAGTTTCCAGAACATTATTTGCCACTCAGTACCCAAGCTGTTGAGATTTAAGATCACCTTTTGGCAGTGTACCACAGGATTCTAAACAAACAGGACTTCACCCATATCGCCTTAATTTCTTGATTATCATGTCTTGCTTTCTATCATCCATCGGAACAATTAGTTCAGCTTCTTTAATCGCATAGCTTAAACCTGACGCTTCCCGGATGTAAAAGCTGAGTGTCCAACTCTTGATTTCAGCTCAGGTCATGGTCTCAGGGTCGTGAGATGGAGCCCCACATAGGATTCTATGCTCGGCATGGAGTCCGCTTGAGATTCTCTCCCTCTCCCTCTGCCCCTCCCATTTCCCCCACTCTGTCTCTTTTTCTCTCAAGTAAATAGAATATTTAAAATATTTGTTCATAAGCCCTAATGACAGAAGAGGCTAAATAAAATATCTTCAACTTCTCAACCTGACTTCTGTTTCCTACCCTGACAGATATCCCACAGCAAAACTCCAAAGGCCTATCAAAGCTCAAGTAGACATCAAAGTGTTTCTTAATACTAATTAGGACTCTGTGCTTCCAAGTGTCAGCATGTGAAAGTCCAAAAACTGTTGTAGATAATGAGCTCATCATGGGAGGAGAGAGATAGAAGGAACTAGAAAGTAATTCCAACAGGGCCAAGAAAATCACAGATCTAAGAACTTGTCAGCAATGCAAATCTGAAAACAAAACCCCCCACTGAAGTACTCACACTGACCAACCTAAATAATATATCTAAAAAGCTTAACAAAGATAAAATGACTTTGAGCAATGGCAATATGGCTTCTATAAGGCACAAAATCACTCTAATAGTTTTAAGATTTCTACTATCCAGGTGGATAGATAACTTATATAATTGGCTTTAAGTTTTGAAGTTACACAACCAAGCCTGTCTCCTGAGTGGAGACTTGTTCTTAAAGACGAGCTATAACTGGGCGCCTGGGTGGCTCAGTCGGTTAAGCGACTGCCTTCGGCTCAGGTCATGATCCTGGAGTCCCGGGATCGAGTCCCACATCGGGCTCCCTGCTCGGCGGGGAGTCTGCTTCTCCCTCTCCCCCTCCCCCTGCTTGTGTTCCCTCTCTCGCTATGTCTCTCTCTGTCAAATAAATAAATAAAATCTTAAAAAAAAAAAAGACGAGCTATAACAGACATGGCTAAAAACAACTTCTCTAATAGAAAAGGTACGGACAGAAAATTTTAAACAGAGTGTTTCCTAGTGCTAAACATGGTCTTATTTTATCTCTTAAATGATCTAGAAGGGAAACGTTCTAGATTACACTCGCTGCCTGAGTTGAAGAAGCAATAAAACTGATCATTAAAATAATAGGAGGCTTCAACATAGGCAGGTGTACTTAGACGAAGTCCAGGTGTTGTAGGAACATGGATTCCAGGCAGCAGCTGTAATCCCATAAAAGAATTATAGATTCATTGCATTTCTGAGGATTCTAGCACAATCATCAAAAGATGAAGGGGGAGGAAGTTTGCTAACCTATTTTTGTATAAAACAAGGTATTTCTGGAAAGTATGGTGGTTCTAGTCCCAATACAGGCAACAAAAATGATGAACAGAAAATGGTTGTGAGTGTGAGCCTCACACTGGGTGTAGAGATTGCTTAAAGAGAAAATCTTAAAAAACAAAAACAAAGGGCACCTGGGCAGCTCAGTCAGTTAAGCATTAGCTGACTCTTGACTTCAGTTCAGGTCAGGATCTCAGGGTCATGAGATCCAGCCCCACGCTGGGCTCCACACTAAGCATTGGGCTCCACAATGAGCATGGAGATTCTTTCCCTCTCCCTCTGCCCCTCCCATTGCTCGTGTACGCATGCGCTCTCAATCTCAAATATTTTTTTAAAAAAGAAAATGGTGGGCGCCTGGGTGGCTCAGTTGGTTAAGCGACTGCCTTCGGCTCAGGTCATGATCCTGGAGTCCTGGGATCGAGTCCCACATCGGGCTCCCTGCTCAGCAGGGAGTCTGCTTCTCCCCCTGACCCTCCCCACTCTCATGCTCTATCTCATTCTCTCTCTCAAATAAATAAATAAAATCTTAAAAAAAAAAAAAAAGAAAATGGTTCTGGATTATTAAGTTAGTATGGTATTGACCAAATCAATACGATAAATAATGTTCCTTCACTATTTTCAAGTCCTACGCCGACTGGTAATAGTCTCTACCAGCGACTTCAACGAGTAAGGCAGTTATGCAACATCCTCAGGAATGAGGCCAGAACTAAGTTCCTTCCAACATCAAATAGCCAATCTCTCTACCATCTTATTTTTTGTAGCCACAGTCACTCTCAGAAAGTGTATCAGCCATACTCCTAGGATCACCATGTTACTATCACTATCACTAAATACTGCTGTGAGCATGAGCCTCTTCAAGCCCAGGGTAGCAACTATACAACAGAGTGGTAGTAGGGTCTAGATAACCTGTCTAATTGGAAAGTTATGGGAGAAAGTAGCTTTTTCTGTAAAGTCTGGGATACTATAATCAGGATCTAGAATGAATGTTTAATATCTTTAATATGTTCCTATCTGATCATTAGCTTTCCCTCAATTAAACTGCATCTAGAAACCTTACAAGGGAAAACACGTAACTACCACATCATATCACAACTCCTATATAATGGGCATACAGTACCACAATGAAATAAGAAGTGACAGCATAGTCTTTGATACAGAATAAAAAAAATCAATGTCTTCCTTAAGTAAGTCCCCTCAGCCTCTGATGCCACAGAAGTTCTTGGCCTCTTTTCTAGGCTTTATAAAGAAATGCATGTTTAGTAGTCAAGGGCAAGATAAATACTGCTATAGATGTAAAAGGGGAAAAGAGATTAACCCTCAGGTTATCCAAAAGGACGTAGGCAGAGAAATGATCTCGTGTTGGCATGAAGATCCTTCACTCAAAAGCACTGATTTTAATTCAGGAAAGAGAACTAGTTTTAGCTTCCCGGAGTAGACCGGGTTTGCTCACCCTACAGCCACTATCTCCCCCGACTTCGGCAGGCCCCTCCTATGTAGTCCTGGGCAATGAAACAGAGAAGAAACTTTCTGAGGCAGGGCAATGTTCCTGAAAAATTCTCCTCCCTAATAAAAGAACCCTTCCCTCCCATCATTTCTAGGATATGATAGCAACCATTAAAACTAACAGTTTGAGGAGAAAAAAGCCAAGATGTCAACTGCCCAATCAAAAAGACAGAGACCAAGGCCTTAATGACACCATTAAATCACCCATCTATTCCACCTACAGACTTACAAGATATCATTGTAACTTTATTATTTAGGCCCCTGCTTTTAAGCAAGTAAAGCATCCCATAAGCCTACTATCACGTGCTACGCAATCACACCAATCCTACCAGCACTGCCCACCAATTTGAAAATCTGAAGCAAACTCATCCACCAGCCATCCCATAAAGTGAGGCTTGCCTAGAAAATGCTATTAATGCTTCAGCCAATACCAAAGGACATATCCTTAGTTAGTAATTCTGTGTAACCTATTAATATCATTTTCTTCTTCCCTTACTTAGCAAAACAGCAAGCCCTATTTCTTTTTTCCAAATTACAAATTATTCAGAAGAAGAAAATCTAAGATTTCTGATATTCTTGATAGGGAGTTCTGACTGATCATTACAATAGGGAGTAAGATCATCTGAAAGGAATAAAATACAAAAGGCAAAATACTCAGGGGCTTTATCCATAAATCAGCTGACTTCTGAAAAGAAACCACTAAACTTGAGATTATTCCGTTGTAACATATGAAAGTAACTGAATTTTCTAAGCAGAACATAATTAAAATAAACCTGTGTGAAGACTAATTAAAGCCTGAGTCCTACATGGAACTTAATGAAGAGACAAATACGCCCCAAAAAGTCAACCCTCTTTGTTTTTTTTAATATTTCACAAGATGTATCAAAGCAGAAGAGACAGGACATTTCAAAATGTATGAGTATGCCACAGCCCGAAGAAGCTATGAAATAGTGAAGTACTGGTCAAGGAACAATTTCAGCCACATGAACATAGTAAAGATCACAGTTTTCAATATTAATGCAAAACATCTTCTAGCCAGACTTAGTTTATCATTTCATCAAGAAGTCTGCCATATTCTAGGGCAGAAGACATAAACAGACATTTTTCCAAAGAAGACATCCAAATGGCCAGCAGACACGTGAAAAAGTGCTCAACATCACTTGGCATTAGGGAAATCCAAATCAAAACCTCAGTGAGATACCACCTCACACCAGTCAGAATGGCTAAAATTAACAAGTCAGGAAACGACAGATGTTGGCGGGGATGCGGAGAAAGGGGAACCCTCCTACACTGTTGGTAGGAATGCAAGCTGGTGCAGCCACTCTGGAAAACAGTATGCAGGTTCCTCAAAAAGTTGAAAATAGAGCTACCATATGATCCAGCAATTGCACTACTGGGTATTTACCCCAAAGATACAAATGTAGGGATCCGAAGGGGTATGTGCACCCCGATGTTTATAGCAGCAATGTCCACAATAGCCAAACTGTGGAAAGAGCCAAGATATCCATTGACAGATGAATGGATAAAGAAGATATGGTATATATATACAATGGAATATTATGCAGCCATCAAAAGGAATGAGCTCTTGCCATTTGCAACGATGTGGATAGAACTGGAGGGTGTTATGCTGAGCGAAATAAGTCAATCACAGAAAGACATGTATCATATGACCTCACTGATATGAGGAATTCTTAATCTCAGGAAACAAAGGGTTTGCTGGAGTGGTGGGGGGTGGGAGGGATGGGGTGGCTGGGTGATAGACATTGGGGAGGGTATGTGCTATGGTGAGTGCTGTGAATTGTGCAAGACTGTTCAATCACAGATCTGTACCTCTGAAACAAATAATATATGTTTAAAAAAAAAAAAGTTAGCAGAAGGGGAAGAATGAACGGGGGGGAAATCGGAGGGGGAAACAAACCATGAGAGACGATGGACTCTGAAAAACAAACTGAGGGTTCTAGAGGGGAGGGGGGTAGGAGGATGGGTTAGCCTGGTGATGGGTATTAAAGAGGGCAGGTTCTGCATGGAGCACTGGGTGTTGTGCACAAACAATGAATCATGGAACACTACATCAAAAACTAATGATGTAATGTATGAGGATTAACATAACAATAAAAAATTTAAAAAAAAGAAGTCTGCCATATTCTAAAAGACCAAGAGAAATAAAACCTATTCATTTTAGCTATGTCTTTAAAGCAAATTCATAAAACTCAATACAAACAAAACAAGAGCTTACAAAAAGTCAAATAAAAGCCCTGCACTTGATAGAGATTCTAGGTTCAGCTGCAGAGTCCTGAAATGTATGAACTCTTAAGTAAATACAATTAAATCATTCAGAATAGAAGTATTAGTCCCCCAATGAGTAACGAGCCAGAAAGGATCCATAGCTGCACAGCTACTGGTTCAATTCCTTTCAAATTGGCTGAAAACATAACACTGTGTATTTAAGGATCATCTTCTTTTTAAGCTAAAATGCTGAGCAAAGGGAATTTGATAAACCATTTTAATAAGAAATGTATTATAAAATCTGATCACTAACACAGTATAGAATGTTACAGAAACAAAGAAAGTCTAGACGAAAGCCAGCCAAAATGTAGTACATGATGATGACCACAGTCCCTGTAGAGAAAGGACAGAAGACTCAAATGGTACTTGCAAACTGACAGTTTAGAAAAGGCTAGATTCATACCTCACACCAACCATACGCTCAAATCAACTGAACATAAAGACATTACAAAGGAACTACATATGGACTGGAAAATAATAACGATGAATAGACACATAATACCACCTTTTATAATATTAATTTTTGGAGTGCAGAAGGGCTTTAAGGACAACCCTAAAGACAAAATAAAGATTAACAGATGTAACCAAAGTAAAAATCTTAAACCTCTGTAAAAACAAAAGCTCCAAAAAAAAAAAAAAAAAAAAGCTCCCAACAAAACTAAAAGCAGCCTGCAAACTTGGACAGGAACCTAGAACATGTGGCCGACTAAAGGAACCTAGAGAGATGAAGAATTCTTACAAAATGGGAAGACAGCAGTAGAAAAGCAGGTAAGAGATATAAAAAGGCAATTCAGAAAAGATGAATTATCAACAGGCACAAAACAAACTTCCTTAAAAAAACAAGTCTTAAGCATGTAACTGCTGGGTCAGAGGTTATGCAGGGTTTTGTTTTTTTACTTCTGCAATGGTTTAATTGCCAAATAGTTGGAAAGGATTATTCGCTTAAGAAAAAGCCCCCAATCAGTACTGCTTTTATTACATCTTTAAAATATCACAAATTAAGTCTGAAAAATCAACTGCCATCTTGCTGTTTCTATAACTAGACAACTTAAATCTTATTCATCAGCCTGCTGAACTGTTCCTTTTTCAGAAACATAGTTACCATCCAAAAATTTTCTGATATCCTTGTTTTTACCGGTTGTGCTAAATCCAAGCAACTGAGTTTGATACAAGTTCAATGTCATTTCCTTCAAGAATTAACTCATCTTCCTGGGCTTGAGATACAAGAAAGCGACACCTGGCCTCATTCACACCCTGTAGATATATTTTTCACTCAAGAAATTTCAGATCTCAACAAGAGAACTATTCTCCTGAGTAACAACGTTGACGGGGAAGGGAGCATACACAGACCTCATCTTTTAACAGGAGGCCAGTGTAACACCCTTGATCACCTTGTGTACAGGACTACAGATAGTGCGGACAGTAGCCAGTTCTGTTCTAGCTCCCACCATCTGTCAACTCAGAGCCTCTTCTTTTTCTTCCAAGGAGACTGAGTTCTACATTGATGTGACTGAAGTCCCTTCTCAGGGTTCCTCTGGGGCCCTTCATAGTAACACTGTGTCATTCAGAGTGATGTTGACATCTTCTGAAATGTCAACAGTCTGATTGCTGACAATGATCTTCATTCTCGCAGTAGATGTGGCAAAGAGCTATGCAGGTTTTTAAGACTGAGGGCAACTACTCTTTCCTCTGATCCTCTCATGGCTTCACTTTCCTTCTTCATCCTTCAAGACAAGTGTCACCCCATGGACAAAAGCTGTCCCTCCCCACCCCCCCTTCCCAATCCCCATCACCATACAAATGTGAATTTGTATTACAGTAACTTGCCTGCTACTTCTGGTTACCCCTAGGGTGTAAAGCCCCAGGAAACCAGGAGCCTTGTCCATCTCATCCACACTGGTCTCCCTGGAACCTTGAATACAATAGGCTTTCACTTACTGAATAAATGCATCATACATTCATGAATGAGTATCACACAAAGTGGGCTTGCAGCTGGACCTGCCCCCTAGGAATGTAACCTCACTAAAGCTACTTCTGCCTTTCAGTTTCATCTCAAACAGGAAATCACAATACAGACAAGGTGATAGGATTGCTAAAAGTAAGTGAGATTATACAGGTTAAAGCTCTTAACTTTTGTGCAGTAGTTGGCAAAAAATGACTCAAACATTAGCTACTGAGGGGCACCTGGCTGGCTCAGTCAGAAGAGCATGGGACTCTAGGTCTTGGGAGTCATGAGTTCCTGCCCCACCTTGGGTGCAGAGCTCATTATTTACATATAAATAAATAAACTTTAAAAAAAACACAAACCATTTTACTCAATGGTTCAGTTTCTAGAAATTTATGATAAATGACAATTATAGAAGATGTAAATAAATGCACAGATACACAGATCTTACTTTGGTATTCACAGAATCACTAACAGCAAAAAAACCTAGAAACCAACCAAATGTCCAACAAACAAAAGGTTAGATAAAATTTCCTAGAGAAATGGAAAGGAATTCACAAAATATTATCTTTTTAAAGATCCTATTTTGGGGGGCGCCTGGGTGGCTCAGTCAGTGAAGCATCTGCCTTTGGCTCGGGTCATGATCCCAGGTACCAGATCAAGCAATGGTGTTGGCGGCGGGCTGGTCTCCCTGCTCAGTGAGGAGCCTGCTCCCTCTCCTTCTGCCCCTCCCCACTTCACGCTCTCATGCGCTCTCAAAAAAAGATCCTATTTTTTTAGCATATATGAAGAAAAATAAACACCTCTCGCTCTCATGATTTTCTATTTTTTCTTTGCTTTTGCATTTTCTAAATATTCTACAATAAACAGCAATTTTTATTTAATATTAGGACACTTTTTGGTCAGATTACAGAGAAAAGACTAATGAACTAATTAATTACATCACTTTTCAGTTACCCCCCCCCATAAAGACCACTACCAAGATCCTCAAACATTTACATATAAATATGGGCAAAATTTAATATAGGCAAAATGTAAGGCTTTATTTAAATTGAGGCTCTACCACAAAGTCTTTCTCCAGCAAAAGTTTCTCAATGTGGAATCCAGCCTAAAATATACCAATGATAGTTTAACTAACAGAAACTAAAGTAAGGGGGGTAGTAGACTCTCCTGACCCTCAGGCAGTGTGGTGAAAAGTACTAGTTGGCCCTACCTAACTAGTTACGGGACCTTGGACAAGGTACTTTCTAAGACTTCAGATTCCACATTTGCAAAAAGAATAGGTAATACTGCACACTTAACAATGTACAAGGTACACTTCTAAGGCTTTTACGGTTTTGACTAATTTAACTCTTCACTACATTAATAATAACTAACATGTACACAGTGATTTCTACCTGACACTGTTCTAAGTACTTCACATAGACTAACTTACTATATCCCCAAACTACTCATCTGCATTTTACAGATGAGAAAACGCAGGTACGGGCATTAAATAACTTGCCCAGAAGCAAAGAGCTAAGAAACGACAAAGCTAAAAATAAGAACCCTGGCTGTCTAGTTCACAACTCTCCAGCATCACTGGATCCTCGCAACTGGCTATACTGCATCCTAATAAAAATGGCACGTTAACAAGATAATCAAGGAGTATCTGAAGAGGTTTAGAGCCAAAGTGGCCCCTAAAAGTTTTTAAAGCCAAATGCATGCAAACTGATTAAAATCAACATAGAGAGGGCGCCTGGGTGGCTCAGTTGGTTGAGCGACTGCCTTCGGCTCAGGTCATGATCCTGGAGTCCCCGGATCGAGTCCCGCATTGGGCTCCCTGCTCAGTGGGGGGTCTGCTTCTCCCTCTGGCCCTCTTCCCTCTCGTGCTCTCTGTCTCTCATTCTCTCTCTCAAATAAATAAATCTTAAAAAAAAAAATTAAAAAATAAAATAAAATAAAATCAACATAGAGGATTTTTTTCTAAGCGGTTAAGAGTCTCCCATCCAAATCTCATTCACCTACCCCATTACAAATAATAAGCAAAGTCAAAGTCTCGGCCAAATTCTAAATACTGCACACACAATTCATCCTGCTCTGCTATGGTATTACTTAACTGTAACACAAAAGTTTTGTGTTCAAAATGCCACTTTTGCATTTCTACATAATAAAGGAAAGAGAGTCAATATGACTCAAAGATGCTATTTTGTACCTTCCTACTGAAATAGTCTAAGGAACTTAAAAAAGGGATGTACAACTTCCATGTATCTCACAGCCATTCCAGTGCTGAACACTGCTCTGACCTACAAATGAAGCCCATGTCTCGGAGAGATTTTAAGAAATCAAAGATCATAGAAAAAAAAAATCATTTAATAACCAAACTGGTGATGGCTGGTTCTCAACAGGAAAATATACTAAGCATTAGGCCACCCACATTAATTCTTTCAATGAACAGTGAGAGCCAACTATGTGCCAGGAAGGACAATTAAGTGTACCCACAGAGGACTGCAGACAGTTACATGTCCCACGTAATTTTAAGTTGAAAGTAGTCATTTATTTCAACTATTAAAAGGAGATAATGTGTGAGGCTACTGCCCTCACTTTAACAATGAGAACAGGTTGGTCTAGCTTGAAAATAATTTTTAGGGGCGCCTGGGTGGCTCAGTCATTAAGCGTCTGCCTTCGGCTCAGGTCATGATCCCAGGGTCCTGGGATCAAGCCCCGCATCGGGCTCCCTGCTCGGCGGGAAGCCTGCTTCTCCCTCTCCCACTCCCCCTGCTTCTCCCTCTCCCACTCCCCCTGCTTATGTTCCCTCTTTTGCTGTGTCTCTGTCAAATAAATAAAATAAAACCTTTAAAAAAAAAAAAGAAAGAAAATAATTTTTAAACCCGTCAAAGAGCTGAGAAAACAAGTTGACATCAACTACGCCCCAGAAACTGGTGAGCCCTTCTGTGACCAGAAAAAGATTCACAGCTGCTTTCATCCCTAGCAGAGAGGCAGGAAAAACTGACCACAGATGAGAATAAGGAAAAACCTGCCAAACTTTTAAACTTCACAGCCATCTGTGGGCTGGCATGTCTGAGGCCTGATGAGAATGCTGAGGGCCCTCAGTCAAGAGTGTCTACACCACCCCAATTCTCCCCACGGGCCTTCATCAATTGCAAAGGGCCAAAAATGGGATGCAGAGCAGCTGGGGGGAGACCCAGTCCAAACCAAGTGCACTCCAGAGGCCCTCTGAAGGCTAGGGATAGGAAAATAGAGTAGAAAGCCAAGGGCCCAACTGGAGAGCAAAGAGATCTCAGCAACCCAAAAGCTGGCAATTGGACTATAAAACAGAGCAAGCTCTTTCAAGGTTTGGGAAGCTAGCAACCTGGCTATAAAATATAGACATCTCCGGGAGTTCAGACCGTGTGTTGGGCTCCATGCTGAATGTGGAGCCTACTTAAAAAAATAGACCGGTCACTCGCTCGCTCAGAAATCTCACCAATGCCCAAACCCCAAACTCTCCTGGAAGGGAAAATCCTATATCTGATCCAATCCTTAAACTATGTGAAGCTAGTGATGAACCAAATGTACCTATAGCTGCAACAGAACCCAGAGACAACCAGATAGGACACAAATTAGATGCACCCAGCCTCTCACATTAAGAACTTGAGAGTAAAAGGGTGCATCCTTTACTAGGGCTAACTGTATTACCTCAACCTCTACTCTTTGCCCAGCATACTTCAGAAGATGATGGGATACACAAAGCCAAACGCGACCCCTGATCAAGAGAGGGAGTAGTCAAGAGTGGACCCAGAGAAGGCCCTGATGTTGAAAATGCTCAGCCATTATCTCTTCAAAATATTTCTTCTGCCCCATTCTTATTATTTCCATTTAGGACTTTAATTACACATTAGACAATTTGATATCCCACAGATTCAAGACGTTTGAACAACCTCAAGCAGAGTAAATGCAAAGAAATCTACTTAGGTGCATGTAGTAGCAAACTTTTGACGTGGCCTCCAATGATTCCCACCTCCTGGTACTGACAACCTTGTGATATCCCAAATCCCCTCCCCTAGAGTAAGTTACTTCTAACCAAAAGAATACACTCAACACTGAGGGGATACCACTTCCATTACTGTGACTTCTGTCTTACTAGCTTATTCAGCTTTCACCTTTTGAAGATGCAAGCTGCCTTGTTGGATAGACAAGTGGCAAGGAACTGAGGACAGCCAACAGACAACTAGAACCGAGACTTCTCAGTCCAACAACCCGAGAACTGAATCTAGCAAAAACCAGGTGAGCTTGGAAACAGACCCTCACCTTACCTACAATCAAGTCTCCAGTTGAAACCCCAGAGCTGGCCAACACCTGGATTGCAACCTTGATAAAGACTGAAATGACTCAGCTCAGCTATGCCTGGACTTCTAATTTACGTAAATTCTGGAATAATTAATAATAAATCTGCGTTGTTTTAAGCCACTAAGTTTTGGGGTAACCTCATCGCTTCTCGGCCTTTTGGCTAAGATCAAGTGAAGTTTTGGGGTAACCTCTCATGCAGGAACAGATAACAACTATGGTACATCACAGTAAAACTGCTAAAAATCAAAAACAAAATGAAAATCTTAAAAAGCAGCCAGAAAAAAAAAGCATTATCTTGAAAGAAAAAATAGTAAGACTGCCAATTTTTCATTATTAATGAGCTGAAAGGGAAGGGAAAAAAAAAAAAAAGCACTAACGGGAATTTCACCTTTAAAACAACTTTTAAAAACAAAGACAAAACAAAAATGTTTCAAACCAAAAATAAATAAGAAAAAGGAAAACCAAAGCCATTGTCAACAAAACTTCATTAAAAGAAGTAACAGAGTAAGTTGTCCAGACTGAAGAAAAATAATCACAGATAAGATACATGGGAAGATAGGAAAGAACTGAAAATACCAGAAAAGGTAGACGGTGGGTAAGCAAATGAGTATTAACTTTAAAACAGCAGCAGTAACATCTGGAAAAATTTATAACATATGTAAAAGTAAAATATGATAATAGCCCAAAGGACAGGAGAGTAAGAATTAACAGTTTTAATCTCATTTACTTGGGAAGTGGTAAAATAACTAAATGGTCAACACATATTGTAACCTCTAGGGTAACCACTAAAATAATAAAAGGATATATACCTAAAAAGCAATAAAAAATAGTATAATAATTAATCCAAAAGAGAAGAGAAATAAAGAGATGGGAATATATAAAAAAGATACCTGGTAGACTTAACACAATTTTATTTAAGTAATTATATTAATTACTTAAATTATAACTAAAGACTCCAAGGAGAAGACTGAATAATAAAACTACATGCTGTTTACAGGAGACATACTTAGAAAATGAGACACGGGAAAATGTTTGCTTTACTAAAAGTAAAAGGACAGAAAAAGATGCACTATGCCATCACTAACAGAGAGAAAGCAGGGCTGGCTGTACTAAGGCCAAGTCAGACTTTGAGGTAAGAAGCTATTATGAGAGAAAGAAAGAACATTTCCTAATTTTTTTTTTTTAAAAAAAAATGTCAAATTCTGGAAAAGGCAAAACTATGGGAATAGTAAAAAGGTCAGTGGTTAGGAGGGAGGGAAGGATAATTAGGTATAGCAGAGAGGATTTCTGGGCAGTATCTGTATGATACTGTATTAGTGGATATGTGTCATTTGTCTAAACCCACAAAATGCAAAACACCAAGAGTACCCACTGTAAATATAAAAGAACCCTAATGTAAACTATGGACTTGGGTGATTATGGGGGGTCAATACAGGTTCACTGACCGCAGCATACGTACCATTCTGGGGAATGCAGAAAACGAGGGAGGCTGTGCACTTACAGGGGACAGTGCTCAATTTTGCTATGAACCTAAAACTGCTCTAAAAAAGTTAATGCAATAGGAAGATAACAATTATGAATTTATACATACCCACTAACATACATAAAGAACTGGAAAAAGTAAAAAGACAACTCCACAGTTACAGATGAAGATTGTAACAATCCCTCTCAGACACCAATAGAACCAAATGGCAAAAATGTGTAAGGATTTAGACAATGTGAAAGGAAAAAATTTCATGTGACTTTTGTCCCTTAGATGCAAATAACTGTTATGATTAGGTGAGCCTCTGAAAACAAAGTAATTTATAACTATCCTCTTTCAAAGCAGGGTAGAGCACGCTCTTGATCTCAGGATACTGAGTTCAAGCCCTACGCAGTATGGAGAGCTTACTTAAATAAAGTAGCACAGTCAAGGCTAAGGGACTCCTAGATAACAACACCACTACCATTATTCAGCACCTAGCTAGAAGGCACCATTAGTTCCCCAGCCCACAATGTGTTCACCCATAAATGGGTAAATAGCAGGTATCATTCATTCAGACATAAGAGCCAAAAGAGACTGTATTTTGTTATCTCATTTAGACCCTACAAATATAAATTAAGCAAAAGGGAAGTCTACCCAATTAGGCCTTGTCATCTTACCAACATCGTTACTTGTAAGTGCTGATTATTACTGCATGCCAGGCATCGTAAGCCATTTTTTTCCCACGTTTACAACAATGTTTTGATACAATTACTATTATCTTTGGGGCGCCTGGGTGGCTCAGATGGTTAAGCATCTGCCTTCGGCTCCGGTCATGATCTCCAGGTCCTGAGAGCCACCCAGGCGCCCCTCAACTTTGTATTTCAATACAAATAACTTTTTTTCCTTAAAGGCCTATTAAACATTATTTAAAAGAAAAAGCATAATGACAATAAATTTTCTAACAATAGGCTGCAATGTAAGGATTTCCTGATTTTATTTACTGGTTAAGGAAGACAGTGACCTACAAAATTGCATGTTACTCAATTAGCTAAGTCTCTCGAATCACGTTCGCCTTATTTAAACATGCTCCTTCTTTACAAATTAGGTCCCTCCTCACTCCTGTGCCCCATTCCATAGCTCCATTTCCTTCTTCCTCTTTCATGTTCACCACCTATAAATCATGAATACCCCAATTACATTTTACGAATTCACAGGCCCAACTGCTAATGCAGATAAGTAGTCTCAATTCTTTCAAGAAATAGTAAAAATACTCTTGCTTCCAAAGTACAGGTTGGAGTGACAACATGGTCCTAAGTCTAAGATAAACTGTAACTTTGTATGCAGTGACTCTGGAATCACCTGAAACGTTTCAAAAACTACCAACGTCCAGTCCCAACACAAAAATTCTGATTTAACTAGTGTGAGACATGGCCTGAGTATTCAGATTTTATAAAGCTTCCCAGATGGCTCTGATCCAAGAATTAGAACTGAGAAAAAGGAGTAAATTTAACAGCACAAGGAAACAAACAGCATAAAGAAACTATCAGACAAAACCCGAAGGTGAAACACTTTACAGACCAACTCAAGTCTCTTCAGGAGAAAAAACTATGGAAAATAAAAAAGAGATGGAAAATAATTTCAGTACAACACATGGACCTTACCTGAAGCCCAATTCTAACTAAATATAAAAAGAAATCCAAGGAACAAGAGGAAATCTGAATATGGTCTAGATATATAAATAAACCTACGTATGTATCATCAAAGAATATTATTCTTTGGATTGTGTGACAGACACTGGCACTGTGGTGGTCTAAGAAACAGTCCTTCAATTTTTCCGAGATGCACTCGGCAGAATTTCGAGAGGAAATATAATGTCTAGATTTACTTTAAAATACTTCAGCTTATTAACCAATAAAATAAAGGAATGTCTGGAATTTGCTTTAAAACAATACAGCCTAGGGGAGGGAGCTAACAGATGCAACATTCTTTGCTAATCACTAAGGCTGATAAGGAGTACCTAGTGGATGGTTCATTACTCTTATTTTTCTGTTTGAAGATTTCCACGGGTAATTTATAAAAAAAGATACTTCAAATAGAAGCCAAAGTAAAGATAGCAAATTGGCAACAGGGTTCATTTCATTATTCCAATTTGTGTATATCTGAAATACTGCTTAATTGAAAGAAAAGCGAACTTGGTTTGGAGAACTAGAAGCTACTCACGTACTTCGACAAAAAAAAAAAAAAAAACTCTCCTGTATACAAGATGCTCATCCTGAGTGGCTCGGTCGTTAAGGGTCTGACTTCGGCTCAGGTCATGATCCCAGAGTCCTGGGATCGAGCTCCGCATTAGGCTCCCTGCTCGGTGGGAAGCCTGCTTCTCCCTCTCCCACTCCCCTTGCTTGTGTTCCTGCTTTTGATATCTCTCTGTCAAATAAATAAATAAAATCTTTAAAAAAAAAAGGAAGCTCATCCTCTGTCACTTACAGCTAGGAGAGGGTAGAGGCAGGGGAAGGCAAAGGACAAAGAGGATTTCCACCAGACCCAATGAGCTAGGTGATGAGAGATGACCTGGCTCACAGCCACACCACAGGAATGTAACACAGAGATTTGGGGTAATTCTAAGCAGAATTTTAAGTAGGATTTCAAGCAATTCTAACAGAAAAGCCAAAAATGTAATATTTAAAAAGTTTTCCAGTAGTTATAGCATCTCAAAATTTACACAATTATCTCTTCCACAGCACAACTGCACTGTCAATAATGCACTTTTGCTTCCCTGATAACACTTTTTTCTCTCACCAGAAGGTGTAAAACAAGTAGTCCTTTAAACGTTTCCTAGACTTAAATATCAAAATAACATATTCAATTCTGTCATGATGCAGAATTTTTAGAACTTTCTTGGAAATACTGTTCACTTTTAAGTGTTTGCTTCAAAAAACTCTACATCAGTAAATATTACAATTGATGACTGAAATAAAATCCTTTCTCCAGACTTTGTCAATAATACTTAACTGTTCATATACAGATGACAAATCTCCGTTTACTTTTTGTCCTTTTGTTTAAGCCAAGAAGTGATCGTATCCTACTACCGAATTCTATTACAAGTATTAGAACTGTGGTAATAGATCATTCAGGAGATTTTGATTTGTCCTCAGTTGTTTTGCTCATACAAGATGCCGATACAGCCTGGTTAACTAACGAAATCCTTTCTCCTAATACACAAGTTGGCAAAAAATATTTTCCTAAAGATTGTTTTATTTCATAGGACAAACCAGTGGGCAAGACCTAATTCTGTATCGTGAAAGCAACTCAAAAAGTTGACAAGGTGCAATGAAAAGAGAAGCATAATCTACGCTAATGGTGCTCTAAACGGAGAAGCCGCACAGTTAGGGCCTACGTTAAGTTACGTACAGCAAGGCCAATACAAAAATTCATCAAAATAAGTTTTCTAAGGCACTCAACAAGTACTGTACAGTTTGGAGAAGCAAAAGTACTGGAGGAATGGCATACTGTCACAACAGCAAGATTTTTATGACACTGCCGAGGGGAAAGAAAAACACGCTCAAGAGAACATTTCTCCACCTTTCAGAAACCAAGGATTCTATTCCTAAGGAACAAGTGGTTAGAGGAGCTGGGCGGGGCAAAAGAGGGAACACCAATCAGAGGTCGAGTTACAAGTCGCGTACGAAAACAGAAGGATGAGAGCAGCTCCCTGAGTGGCTGGCACCTAACCCCCCCCCCCCCCCCGCCCGCGCGCACGCGCGCCCCCGGCTCTCACCATAGGCAGCCGCACCTGGGGACCCACCCCACCGCAAACCGCGGCGCAGGGTCGCCCCCACCTCCCGCCAGCCACCCCCCCAGGGCCGTTTCCTCCCAAAACAAACCTGGCCGCCCCAAAACAAAACAAAACCTGCCGAGGGAGTCCGCTCTCCCGGGGTCGCCCCCGAGCACCGCTCGGCCACTTCGCCCCACGAGCAGGAGCCCCGACAAGGGGGCGGGGAGCGGGTGCTCGGAAACACGGGGATGGAAATGTCAAAAATCTCACCAATTCCTCGTAGCTCCTGTTGTGCTCGTTGCCCTCCCAGTCCAACCTCTTCGGCAGCAACTGCAAAGGCACGAAACGCACACGAGTGACCACCGCGCGGGGCCGGGCGGGGGGCCGCGGGCCGCGCGGGGGGCGGCGGGGTGGGCTGGAGTGGGGAGCTGGGCGAGCGGCCCCGGCAGGGTAGGGAAGGGGGCACGGAGGGGACGCGGCGGGGCGGGCGCGGCGGGCGCCACGAAGCACAGACCTGGTACTGCTCCAGCTCCTGCACCAGCACCTGCAGCCGACGAGACGCGCAGTTAGGAGGGCGGGGGGCACCCGGGTCCACCCGGCGCCCTCCACCCGCGACCCAGGCGGCGGCGGGGCCGGGGCCGGGACGCGGCGGCCCGCGCCGCCGCCCGCGGGGCCCGCACTCACCTGGGCGGCTCTCCGACACGGGCCGGCCGATAGGTACCGGGCGATGAGAAAGTACAGCTCTGCGGGAAGACGGGGAGTCGGGTCAAGAGCGGGCGCGGCGGCGGGGAGGGGACCGGGGCCGGGCTCGGGGCGCCGCGGGGAGGGCGCGGGCGGCGCGTCTTACCCGACTCGATGAGGGGCACCGGGCGTCGGGCGGGCGAGGGCTCCGCCATGGCCGGGCGCGGGGCGCGGGGCGCGGGGCGCGGGACGCGGCGAGGGAGCGGGCGAGCGAAGCGTGTAGGCCGCGCCGAGGCCTGAGCGGGCCGGCGTCCCTCTACCTCTGGCGCGCCGCCGCCGCCGCCATGCCGTGCGCGCCGCCACGCCGATGCCTCCGCGAAGTAGTCCCTCCGCGGGAGAGAAAGTAGTCCCTGCGCGGCGACGGCCCGGCGCCCCGTCCGACCGACGGTGGGGCCGCGACCAGAGCGGCTGGCTGCGCCTCTCTCTCCCCCGTGTCAGGGGCGCCGCGACGGGAACGTGGAGGGTGGGCGAAGGCCCGGGCCCGGGCAGGCGGCGGGTGGGGGCGGG
>NC_058403.1:6204828-6240172 GCF_002201575.2 Neomonachus schauinslandi | reverse complement strand
CCGGCCGGGGGCGCGGCGGGGGTGGGGGCAGGTTCCCGTGCCCCGGCCGGAGCGAAGTCGCTCCCCACGGAGGCCCGGAACGCGCAGCGGGTCTGGCGGGGTCGCCCGCTTCGGGCTCTAGGAAGGGACGTTTCTCGGACAGTCGTCTGGGGCCGGTGTGTTTGCCCCTCACGAAAGATCGCTCGCTTGGAGGACGCGAAACCCGTAAAACTTGAGAGTCGCACCACCCGCAGAGAGGAGAACGTCGGCCAGCAAAGCTTTCCCGGGGGAGGAGAGGACGGATGCGGGGAAGCCACAGGTTGGGGGGGGAGGCCAGGGGTCCGCGCACACGGACGCGTTCGCGTCTTGGAGGGCACGGCAAACGTCCGCGGGACGGAAGGATGAATAAGTAAGACCGAGCCGCAGTCCAGCAGACAGAAAGGGTTAAGGAAAATGCAGTAAATCGCAGAGGATGTAAACCTCGCTAGTGAGGGAAAGCCGCCTGGAACCGGCGATGACTTAGCCGGATGGGGAAAAGGAATGGGAGGAAGCGGGCAGTACCGACAGGCAGCAGCCCATTCCCAGGAAGAGAAGCAGGAAACTTGGGGGAACACACGGGGGGAACTGTGTGTAATTAGGATTCAAAGCTGGAGCAGTGGACAAGGATTTTGGCCTCTCTCAATTGCCGTGCTAGGCTTCTGGCCTCACTGGGTTCATCACTCAGCATGTCCAGGGCATCCTATTCTGAGCCCGAAAGCACAGCAGTGAGCAAAGCAAAGAGCCCTACCCTCCGTGGAGTATGCATCGTCGTTCTAATTCCTACTCAGTGTAATAACCCCCGCGTAGCGGTTCAGCTGAGGTTCAGGTGTGGGACTGACCCTGGGTCTTGTGCCACTATTAGATGTTTGACTCTGACTAAATCACTTAACCTCTGAGCCTCCGTTTTCCCTCACCTGTAAACTGTAAACCATATTTGTGCCTACTTCGTAGGGTTGTGAGCATTTACAACCCTGTGGGTTAATACGTGTTCCTGGCATATAGTAATAAGCACCCTGTCCGTGCTAGTTTTTTATAATTATTTACACCAGGTAACAAAAGATCTTATATATGTTTGTGAATGAACCCAAACATGTTCAGACAAGCGCATCAGTAATGTGTTCTTATATGTGTTAATTCAGCAAACAATCAAGTGATGGAGACCAAAAAAGAATAAGCCACATCTTTGCCATCAGAGACTTCAGCGTCTTTTAGGAGAAATAGATGTAAGCAAATAATGACAAAATTTAGGGCAGAGAGAGGAGATCAACCTGCCTGTGGGAGGGAGAGTTGTTAGAGAGGTTTGAGCCTTCCCAGTTTCTGCGTGGAACAGGATTCCAGGCATCTGAACAACAAAGGGCCAAGACATGAGTAACATTTCAAGTTTAAGGAACTCTAGTATGCCTATTTGGGGTGACTTTGGAGGTGTGGATGGGACCCACTAAGAAGTTAAAATTGAGAAGAAAAAAGTTAAAATTGGGAGCAATCGGAAGATTCTAAGCCAAGAAGGGTCGGTTTTAATTTTAGGATTGATTTGAGAGTATTAGGACCAAGAGGCAGGAAAACCACT
This sequence comes from Neomonachus schauinslandi, assembly GCF_002201575.2. Taxonomy (NCBI): domain Eukaryota; kingdom Metazoa; phylum Chordata; class Mammalia; order Carnivora; family Phocidae; genus Neomonachus; species Neomonachus schauinslandi. The sequence goes on along the minus strand of NC_058403.1, from coordinate 6,238,587 downwards.
TAGATGACCTTTTAAATAGGAAAGAAATGAAGATGCACTAGGCCAATGGACATAAGGATGAAGAGGCAGAGACAGGATCAGAAACACATTGGAGGTTAAGTCAGCAAGATGAGGTTGAAGTGGAATGAGAAGAGTCACAAAAGTCTCAAGTTTTGGGCTGAGTAGGTCAAGGTTGTGCCACCAACTAAGATAGGACATACAGGCTGTAGCTCATTTGTTAAAATGAATACTTGGCACAACTTGATTATTTGAAGTTACAGTGCATATTTGTGGGACAGTATGATCTGATGCTAAAGATTACCCAGGTGGGCAAGTGATAAAGACATAAAGAAGGGAGGATTTAAACTTTCAAAGATTGACCCAGGAGTTGCCTATTTCACCTTGGGTTGTTTGTTTGTTTTTGGTTTTGTTCTTGAAAGATTTTCTCTTTAAGCAATCTCTACACCCAATGTGGGCTTCGAACTAAGAATGCCAAGATCAAGAGTCCCACGATCCATCCCATGAGCCAGTCAGGTGCCCCAACATATTTCACTTTGTCATAATATCATAAAAGCAAAAGAGAGCCACCAAAACATATAAGAATTTATATCTCAAGTACTGGTCATTGTCCAAAACTACAATTCCAGTATGGGCAGCCCAGTAACCATTATGAGGCATCAGAGTGAGGACAGTTTTCCTTTGCAAAAGCCTGGCTAGTTAGTGCCTTTACAACCTACTCTGATGTCCATGACCAGTACTGCTTGTAGATTTGAAAAAGAAGCACAAAGATTCTGGGCGCCTGGGTGGCTCAGTTGGTTAAGCGACTGCCTTCGGCTCAGGTCATGATCCTGGAGTCCCTGGATCGAGTCCTGCATCAGGCTCCCTGCTCGGCAGGGAGTCTGCTTCTCCCTCTGACCCTCCCGACCCTCCCCCCTCTCGTGCTCTTTCTCTCTCAGTCTCTCTCTCTCAGATAAATAAACAAAATCTTAAAAAAAAAAAAAAGAAAAGAAATACAAAGATTCTGACAAGAGGCAGAATATCTTCCCCATTCAACTCTCAAGTGACAGAGACCCAGATTTGATTCCCACTTCTGCCACCTAGAAAAGGAGATACACTCTCCCATCGGCAGCTCCACAGTGGGGGACCTGCCGGGAGTCTCCAAACAAAGCATAAATCATGTATATGTTCCCCTCACAATTGAACCCAAATCACTCCAAACGCAAACACTAAGATTTGCTTTGGGGTAAATGGAAACAACTTGAGTTGCACCACAGGCAAGCTATATGGAGAGCCAAATTCTAGAAAAGTTGCTAGATAAGCAGGGGCCAGAAGATCTTAACAGCTGGTGACATCATCTGTAAGGCTGTCACCCATCTCCACTATAAGAGAACTAGAATGTGTTAGTCCTTGGCAGCCAACACCTCTCCTGGATAAGCATCACTGATCCTTAGTCAAATGCCATTAATATGCTCACTTCGCAGCTAAGAAAGCTGAGGCTGGCCTAGGGAGACCCAGAAGGGCCTGAGGGCACATAGCCAGGCTGCAAGCCCAGCTGGGACACAACGACCTTAGACTGAACCCACACACTGCAGAATTCTTTCTCCCCTTGCCACATCTCACAAGGGAGGAATCAGAGCCTGAATAGGAAGGGACTCACACAAGACCACACAGATGGTGCATGAGAGAGCTGAGATTGGAAATGCACAAGGATGTGAACGATCTCCTTTAACACAGGCAACTCGGCGCTGGATCCTCTTGTTCTCATTTTAAGCATGAGGAAACTGAGGTTTAGAAAATTTCAGGACTTGCGTACGGATGTAAACTCTTAAGGAAAAAACAAAAATCCAGTGGGACCTTCTAAGTTAGGAGTCTCGAGAGCATTAAGTGTGAAGAGCACGTCTGGAAAATGGGGAGCAAACCAGAGTTAGGGGCAACTTTGAAAGAGTGAAACAATGAGATCTGTGAGCAGTAGACACCATGCAAAGAAAACTGTATACATAATTCAAATTCTAATATCAGTATGTTTGTGCAAATGTACGTTAATTGAATTTCATCTCGTGCAGCAGGCACTGCTCATCCACACACCCTAGCAGCAGAGTTCTGAGGGACCTAAGAAAGTAGATGACGTTGGACCTACAGAAGAGTGATAACCACAAAGCGTAATCAGGACACGGAAGTGAAATCAAGCGCACACAAAACATCATTTCATTCATTCAACACAAATTATATTGGAAGCCTTCTCCAAGGCAGGCAGTATGTGGTGGTCATTGGTTTCTGGGCTTCTGCGAGCTAAATCCCCTAGAAGTAGAAAAAAGTTAGTATCTTAATAGGTTACCGAAGGACTTTGGGGAAAAAAAAAAAAACAGAATGAGGGTAACTGGTTTGGGATAAGCCCTCAGTCATAGCCAACCTTGCATCTGATTCCTGAGGCTCCTCTCTACTTCCTATGTGTCATCTTTCTCTCAGGACCTTTCCTTCCCTTTCAGTCCGCACCAGCCAGCTGTCCCCTTAATGCTACTTGGCCCTGCCCTCCTTCAACAGATTGCTTCCACATTTAGCCCTTCCCTCGCTTGTCACTGGATCCTGTCCCTCAGTGTCCCCACGGTGCAGGCATTGGCCCATGTCTGTGTCCAAGTCTCACCAGTTCTTTTGAGATGGTTCTCAGGGCGTTGGAGAGAACACAGCGTGATTGGACCAGAGAGACCCTGGGAACGGGGGAGCTGGAATCAGAATATGTCCGTCTTCGAAGGCGACTTACGAGTTGAGCAAACTCTCTGGCTCGGCGCTCGTTCTTGGGTTTTGATCATCTTTCACACAGGGATTAACAACAATAGATAACATTTGGTGAATGTGTCTATATCCTGGACACTGCACTAACCATTTAACATGTTTTGTTTAATCCTATGAGATAGCTAGAATGCATGAGTTGCTTGTGAGCATTTCAGAGAGAATGCCTATAAAGAGCTCTCTGAACAATGCCCAGCTCTCAACATCACACTATTACGTAAAAATTATTTCTTTCTCCATTCCCTCCGTCACCAACAAGTCTCCTCAAAGGTCTCCTTGACTCCTACCCAATGAATCCTATCACTACTTTTACACTTCCTGAAGTACAACTTAACATATTCTCCATTCAAGCCTGGCTCCTTCCCTTTCACCTAAACCCAAACTCCGGGCTTCCTTTGTAAAGCTGTGTAGGATCCTCTGCTTTCTACCCTTTTCCCCCCAGGGCATCCACAGGAAAGCTGACTGCACCGGGCTGGGAGCTCTCCTGTCCTCTGGCTCCCAGTGGGTCACGACGGAGGAGGCCCCAGCAGGAGATGGAAGAGTGGGTTTCTATTTTCCCAGCACCTTTCCTGCCAAGCCGCAGGTTGGTGATTGGCTGCAGGTTCTCGAAAGAAAGCCACAGTTCATGTGGGACAGCTCTCTCTCCATACAGCAACCCTCTCTCAGTTTTCATACCTTGACCTCCCCTGGGCCTTCAGGATTTGGGCTTCTCTTCTGAGCCAGATGCAAGCCTCTGGAGGGAGCCCAGCGTGCTTTCGAGTCCCTGGCAGATTTATTTTAACTGCCCACACCCTTGCGAACAGTGGCACCACTAACCCTCCTTCGTTATCCCAATGGATTATGCCTTCTCCTTCCTTCCGGAGCTCTGGTAGGTACTCAAGCTCTCCATGATGATGACTGCACTCGAACTGAGTCCAGAGCATGCCCTCCAATTCTCTCTCTCTCTGCTCCCCTATTTCTTTCTTCTCTGTACATTTTGTCCTCTAGCTTGAAAGGATCTACCTCAATCCCTAACTCATTGCCTCACAACACCTTTCCTGAGTCATTATGGTCCTTGTTAAGCGATTTTTGAATGTCCCCAAATTATTTCTTCATCACACACGCAACCCATCAGTAAGCCCTGATGAGCTTGGATATAAGCACTTCTCATCTAGATGAGCAGAACAACCTCCTAAGTGTCTTCCTGCTTCTCTGTTTATCCTGGAACAGGCGGTTTTCAAGAGGCAGCTGGAGGGGTCCTGTTAAAACTTAAGGCAGTCCTGTCCTCCTTTCTCAAAACCCTCTGACAGCTCCCATCTGACCCAGAGGAGAAGCCCCCAAGTCCTCCAAGGCCTCCATGATCTGGCCTGCTGGTCCTTCTGTGACCTCTTGTCCCACTATTGTTCCCTCTTCTCACTCGGCTCCAGCCGCACCAGCCGCCCTGACCGTCCTCAGACACTCCAGGCACGCCACTACCTCAGGGCCTTTGTACTTGCTGTTCTTTCTGCCAGAAACATCCTTCCCCTAGAACACCACACAGCTAGTTCGTCGCCTCAGACAAGTCGTGGCTCAGAGGTTGCGTTTTCAGTGAGACCTTCCCTGACTGCCCTAAACCCAGTACTTCTCACCCTCTGCCCCCACTTCCCTTCTGTCCTGCCTGCTTCCCTCTTCTCTGCAGCACTTTTGACCTAACCGGCTGTAAACTGTGCTCGTCATTTGTGTTTATTGCCCATCTCCTCCCACTTCGTGAAGGCGGGCCGAGAGATTTGTTGTCTGCTCGGCTCTCTGAGGTCTCTCTAGAACTATAACGGAGCCTGATGTATGGTAGGTACACACGAAATATTGGTAGGATGGTTAAAAAAAAAAATCGCTTAGCTAGACAGTCCCTCAAACACGAGACGGTGATGCTCTCAACATTCGCTCAGAAGTGTTTTTGGATGGCGTGGTGGTTTAGTCTGAGAGCCCACGACAACCTGTTGGCTCACGGCATACCTCGAGACGGGGCCCTGAGGTCAGGGGGCCAGCAGAAACAGAGCTCGCAAGACCAGAAATGCTTTCTTCCTCTGCACAACCTGCCCCCGCAGTGGCCCCCACAGAAGAAGGGCCTCCTGTATTCTCTGGAGGGCAGAGCGAAGCAGTCAGAGCCTGGAGAGAGGAAGGGCATGTGGAAGAGCGCACTGGGGAGCAGGAAGGGAGGCTGCTTTAGGGAGAGCGCCAGACCACTATGGGGATGGGACATCCTGTCACCCCTTTCCCATGAACGCCCAGTGGCCTCTGCCTCCTCCCTAGACACACAGCGCTCCCCCCGGCCCCGTACCCTCTGGCGGCCAGCCGGAGTCCCCACAGGAGAGAGCTCGCCCCCCCCCATCCTCCCCTCCCCCCAACCTCTCTCTCAAGCGAGCACAGCCTGGATCACCAAGAGAAGGAGGCCAAGAAATTCGGCCTTGCCTGAGTGGGGGAGGTAAGTCTGGTTGCTGCTGTGAGTGGAGGGAAACCCAGCAGGCCCAAGAGGAAGTCTACAAGAAAGAACAAAGGATAGAGGGAAAGTCCAAGGAGGTGGGGCTGGGGAAGAAGGTAGTGCTCCAAGGTCACAGGGTCATCTCACCAGGGAATAGTCCCCTGTCACCAGTTACGCAATACCTAAGTGCCTACCCGAGGCCTTCCCGTTTTCTGGGATGACATTTCGCACCTAACTGCAGAAATAACTCCCCTGTTTGCAAGCTGGATAGAGCGTCCTGGTCCCTCTTTTTTATTTATGGGCAAGTCTGACCTAGAGCAGGGTGAAAAAAGAAAACAACCCACAGTTTAACACTAAATCATCAATTTAAAAAATAAAAGCCATCAAAGGTTTAAAATCTGAATATTGGCAATGAGATGGAGTTCAGATGATGTTTGAATTAAGAACCCAGAATCCCAAATCTTGCCATTAGCCAGCCACTTGCTCTCTTAAGGTCTCCAAGGAGGGAGAATACTGGCTGCAAGCGGTATTTTATGGACCCTGACCTCATCCCCTAATGATCTAGGCTACATGGTATTTGTTCAGGGCAGCCTTGGGAGACTAGCACAAAGCTGCCCAGAAGTGCCTAAGCAAAGCTGGGGGAAGGAGTTCCAACAGGAGAATGTGCAAAGCTTGGAGAGTGCCTGCAAGGCTCTATCTTGCGGTCTCCCGGAGCCGTGGTCCTGCACCCAGCAGATCTTCCCAGCTACAAGAGAGCAGAAGACATGATCAACCCTTCTTCCTATAGGACCCAGCTTGTACTCTGAAAGAGCTGGGCTTTGAGTGGGTTAGACCTGGGTTGGTTTCCACCTGGCCTTTAAAACAGCAGAAACCAGCACACTGACCAGGCTAGGTATTTGTACTACCCACAGAGAGGACATAACGCAGAATTAACGCAATCCCGGGGAGCACAAGAATGATCACAAAGTGGATATGTTCCTTACAATTTTTGTGAGTGGCTTCATTTTCCATAACAACAATGGCTCCATGGGGCACCTGGCTGGCTCAGTCAGTAGAGGATGCGACTCTGGGTCTCAGGCTAAAGGATATAATTTCCTGCAACAAGCCCATAACATAAGCTATGCCAAAATCTAACCTCCCAAAGGTCACACGCTCCACAGAATTTAATTATAAAGACTTTGCAGAGAGCAGAATACGAGAGGAGAACATCTTGCACTTTGCAGTAAATAATCCGGAAACTCAATTTCATGATGACAAGATAAATAAAATATGTAGTTTACCTTGAACTGGATCTTGGTCCCAAATGGCTAATGCTTTCTAATTAGTAACTTTGGAACTACTGGGATATACGTTCTTCAGCTTTCTCTTTTATCTTTATTAAAAAAAAAAAAAAGAGTGATGACCAGCCACCACTTTGAATTCTCTCAATCTTACAAACTCCCCGAGTATTCTAACTGCAGGGTAGTCTCATTAAGATGGGGTAAAAAGGTAAAAAGTTTACTCAATGGCAAAGAACCCAGAAATAAACTTTGACAGCCGCATAAAGCGAGAGACACATGGCCTGCCTGCTTGCTCCCAGTCAAGCATGGCTTTCCATAGCCTTCTTCACTCCCCACAAGAACCTGTGGCTATAGAATATACAACCCACAACCAGTGAAGACTTCACTGGATGGAAGAAGCTCCTTTTTTTGCCAGTCTCCTAGGATTTTTTTTTAATCTTCCTGGTCCTCCTTCCCACCTGACACTTCTAGAGGCTTTGCTGTCCTGTCACCAGGTACAGAGCATGCCAGTAATTTTCTGAATGCATCCTGTGATGCAGTCATTTGGGTACAGCCCTTTATTTAACACACCATTTTGGCCCAAGGGTCATTACAAGTACATCATTTTAAAATTCAACCAAGTCATGTATAAGGCAAGACATATCCATCTGATCCTCAGCCTCATCCAGTACCAGACCTCAACCCATCACCAGCTCCTGGGGAACGGGGGGAACAGAATAACAGGGAGCCTGGGGATCAGGGCCAGGCTCAGGAATGGCTTAAGAATGGGAGGGATCCATGGGGCACCTGGCTGGCTCAGTCAGTAGAGGATGCGACTCTGGATCTCAGGGTTGTGAGTTCAAGCCCCACGTTGGTGAATAAAATCTTAAAAAAAAAAAAAAAAAAAGGAATGGAATTGTGGCTTCCACACTTCCTGCTAAAGCTGAATGTATATGTACCCAGTGACCAAGCTGTCCTGCTTCTCAGTTGTACACCACAAATGAATACATGTGTTCATCAAAAGACACGTGCAAGTACGTTCATAGCAGAACTACCCATAATAGCCCCAAACTGGGGCTATAATGTCCATCAACTGCAGAATGGATAAATAATTTTGAAATTATTTATTTTGAAAAATTGGAATTCATTCATAATAATGTTAAACTATCAGGAATGAGGATGAATGTACAACATAAATGACTCATAAATATAAGGACTGAGCAAAGAAGGTAGACACAAAAGAGTGCATACTGTATTATTGCGTTGATATGCCATTCAAAACCAGGCAAACGGGCCTGTGGCATTAGAAGTTAGGATAGTGGTTAGGGGCGCCTGTATGGTTCAGTCGGTTAAGCGTCTGCCTTTGGCTCAGGTCATGATCCTGGGGTCCTAGGATCGAACCCCACGTCCGGCTCCCTGCTCAGCGGGGAGTCTGCTTCTCCCTCTCCCTCTGCCCCTCCCCACCCCCGCTTGTGCTTTCTTTCTCTCTCTCAAATAGTAAATAAAATCTTTAAAAAAAAAAAAGAAGGATAGTGGTTGGTTACTCTTAGGGTGGGGATAGTAACTGAAGAGATACTTCTGGAATTCGGGTTCAGGCATGTTCTCTTTCTTAATCTGGAATGTATTCACTTGGTGAAAAATTCACTGAGCCATACGCTTATGACATATGTTATACTCCAATAAGAAGTTTATATATTTTTTTTAAGATTTTTTTTTTTTATTTGACAGAGAGAGACACAGCGAGAGAGGGAACACAAGCACGGGGAGTGGGAGAGGGAGAAGCAGGCTTCCCGCTGAACAGGGAGCCCGATGTGGGACTTGATCCCAGGACCCTGGGACCATGACCTGAGCCGAAGGCGGACGCTTAACGACTGAGCCACCCAGGCGCCCTAAAAAGTTTATATTAAAAGAAAGAAACAAAAGGAAAAATCTCATGGTGTCTGTGGTAGTCAGAATAATGGCTCACCAGAGATGTCCACATCCTAACCCTCAGAATTTGTGAATCTCTCATGTTACCCAGCAAAAGGGACTCTGCAGATGGGCTTTAGTTAAGGATCTCAAGATAAGGAGACTGTCCTGGACCAGTCAGGTTGGCCCCATGGAATCACAGAGGTTTTTTGGGTTTTTTTGTTGTTGGTTTTTTTTTTTTTTTTTAGATTTTATTTATTTTTTTGACAGAGAGAGACATAGCGAGAGCAGGAACACAAGCAGGGGGAGTGGGAGAGGGAGAAGCAGGCTTCCCGCAGAGCAGGGAGCCCGATGTGGGACTTGATCCCAGGACCCCGGGATCATGAGCTGAGCCGAAGGCAGATGCTTAACGACTGAGCCACCCAGGCGCCCATCACAGAGGTTTTTATGAGAAGAAAGCAACCTGGTACAAAATATCTTTTGTAGCCCACCCTAAGTGATACATACAGGAGGAGAATTCTAGAAAATGCAGTTCAGCTCAGCAAGTTGGCACATTACAAAGTTACCACATGACTGTACCCTTATTAGCTGGTGTACCTTGGGGAAAAGTCCTTCACTGCATCTGAAAAATTAAAATGATAATAGTTATACATAGGCTTGCATAAGAATTAAGTGAAATAATACATGTTATAGGCACCATGCCTAGAATATAAGACCTCACATTTTTGTTGAATTTGTTCATTGATCCCATTACTGAGATGTTCAAAGAATGTGCTTTTGGTTTAATTGTGTTGCTCATAAAGATAATTAGCTCTTTGAAATGGTAAAAAGAATTATTGGGGCGCCTGGTGGCTCAGTCGTTAAGCGTCTGCCTTCGGCTCAGGTCATGATCCCAGGGTCCTGGGATCAAGCCCCGCGTTGGGCTCCCTGCTCTGCGGGAATCTGCTTCTCCCTCTCCCACTCCCCCTGCTTGTGTTCCCTCTCTCTCTGTGTCTCTCTCTGTCAAATAAATAAATAAAATGTTTAAAAAAAAAGAATTATTACATGCAAACTTGAGATTAGTGATAACATCATAAATTTTGTATCCATTTCTGTAGGACAGCGTACATACACATACTGTACTTACATTCCATCTTCTCTTCTGTTGATTTCTTTTTTAAAAAAGCAGTTTACAAAACAATATTTCATGTATGTTTCCCTTTTTACAAAAGAACTGAAACATTTTCTACAAAATATCTGTGTGGTCAGAGGACAGAGACTTGATTGCAAGCAGCCCCTCACGCTAGTCGTTTGGGCAAGTCAGGTGAACGTGTGACAGGTCGAAGGTAAGACAGGAGAGCCATCATTTCCCCACAGTCTTCGTGAGCACCTACTGAGAAAATGTGGGTTACTGCTTAAGCCTATACCTGGCACATGTTTGCTCAGCATCATCATCACTGTTATTAATGTGCAGAAAACAGCCTGGAAGCATAAAGACATGCAGGCTAACCCGTGTGGTGGGATGTTTCATTTGTTTTATTTTCTTTTTTTTTTAAGTAGGCTCCATGCCCAGCACGGGGCTGGAACTCACGACCCTGAGATCATGACCTGAGCGGAAATCAAGTCAGACGCTCAACCAACTGAGCCACCCAGGCGTCCCAAGGGCCATTGGTTTTCTTCTTTGAGCTTTTCTGTCTTCAGAATCATCAATCATAAACATACACGTTATTTTTGAAGACCCTCGTGGCCATAACACCCTCTGTTTCTCTTCCAAGCCCTTTCTTTTGACTCCATTCACACTTTTCCCCGTTCCAGGTTCTGCTCCTCCACATATGAGTCAGTATTTGCAAGTTAAATCCTTTCTGTGTCCCCAAGACCAAGCCAACATCTCACCGTCTATATGGTTTTCTGTCATGATCCCCAATCTTTGGCCTCTGCACGCTCCTCCATTCCCAAAGAGTGACATCTTCTGTCCTAACCCGTTAGGTAAGCAAGAAAGGCATCTTGAACAGTTGCACTGTAAGATTCAAATATGATTAGCAGAGGAAAAACATTTTCTTCTAGCCAGTAGTAGGTAAGGTACCCCGCCAAACAAAACTCTACCTTTTCAACGTCTGATTCAAGGGGCAAATGTTTCTCCATGGCTACCTTGTAATCTAAATTTAGAGGCCTCAGCAAAATTATCCACATTTTAAAAATATTTATTTCAAAATTCCAAATAAATGCAGTGCCAAGTTTAGCGTGTCAAAGCACAGGAACAACTGCATTTTATTAACCAAGTAATGTTCCTCTTCTTTTTCTGTTGTTTTGATTTTTTCCCCCTCAACTTTTTATTTTGAACATTCTCAAGCCTATAGAAAAGTTGAAAGAATGGTACCAAAAACTCTGATATATCCTTTATGTAGTTCATCAGTTGTTAACTTTTTGCTGCACTTGCTCATTTTTATGCATTTATTTTACTGAACCATTTGAGATGAAAATGCACACAGCAGGACTTAACACTACAAATAATTCAATATGTAAAAAGGATAAGGACATTGTCCTACGTAATCACAATACCATGACCACATCCAGGAAAGTAAACAATCTTTCAAGGCTATCTACCAAGCAGTGTATCAGTGTATATTCAAATTTCTCCAATTGCCTAACATTGTCAAGTATAGCATATATATATATATATGATATATGATCATATATATGATTTTATTTTTAAGTAATCACTACACCCAACGTGGGGCTCAAAGTCACACCCCTGAGATCAAGAGTCACATGCTCTACCAGCTGAGCCAGCCAGGAGCCCCAAGTATAGTGTGTATATATATATATATATATATATATATTTTTTTTTTTTTTTTTTTTTTAAATCTAGGGTCCAGTCTTGTCTCACATAGTGCATTTGGTTTTATCTCTTTGGTCTTTAGAACCATCTCTTCTCCCAAACCTTAAACATTGACTTTTTTTTTTAAGATTTTATTCATTTATATGAGAGAGAGAGAGAGCATGAGCAGGGGAGGGGGGCAGAAGGAGAGGGAGAAGCAGATTCCCCACTGAGCATGGAGCCCGAAGCAGGGCTCGATCCCAGGACCCCGAGATCATGACCTGATCCGAAGTCAGATACTTAACCGACTGTGCCACCTAGGCGCCCCTTAGACGTTGACTTTTTATAAAAGTCTTCTTTTGTGTTCTTAAACTGTTTTATAATCTGAATTTGTCCAATTATTCCTCATGACTAGATTCAGGTTGAACATTCTGGATAAGAATATCTTATAGGTGATACCATTTAGTTTTCATTGCTTCACATTAGGAGGTGTGCAATATCAGTTTGGACAATTTTGCGTGATGCCAAATTTGATAACTTGGTTTTTTAACATAAATTAAATCATGCAATAATTTGCTTGTTTCTCTCAATAATATATTTTTTAAATCTTCCTGTTTTAGTAGATCCATCATGTTTTTCATTTTCAGACTGTCACTTAATATTCCATAGGGTGGTGTATTAAACACTTGCCAAAATCTAGGAAAACTACTAAAATAGATTGAATGTGTGGGTCCCCCCCCATATTTATATGTTGAACCTTACCCCCCAGTGTGATGGCATTTAGAGATGGGGTCTTTGGGAGGTGATTAGGTCATGAGGGAGGAGCTGTCCCGAATGGGATTAGTGCCCTTATAAAAGAATTCCCAGCGAGCTCCCTCACCTCTCCCCCCATGTGAGGATACAGCAAGAAAATGGCTGTCCATGAAGGAGGAAGCAGGTCCTCACCAGACCAAATCTGCCAGTGCCTCGATCTGGACTTCCCAACTTATAGAACTGTGAGAAATAAATATTTTGTCATAAGCCACCCAGTCTATTGTATTTTTGTTATGGCCACCCAAATGGACTGAGATAACTATCTTCTCCCAGTCTGGCCCAAATTTTGCTTAATCGAAGTCCCAGGGCGCCTGGGTGGCTCAGCTGGTTAAGCAACTGCCTTCGGCTCAGGTCATGATCCTGGAGACCCGGGATCGAGTCCCGCATCGGGCTCCCTGCTCCGCGGGGAGCCTGCTTCTCCCTCTGACCCTCCCCCCTCTCATGTGCTCTCTCTCTCTCACTCTCTCAAATAAATGAATAAATAAAATCTTAAAAAAAAAATCGAAGTCCCAGTGGGAGAATGGGAGAAAGTTTTGAAAATCGTATATCCGATAAGAGATTAATATCCAGAATATAGAGGGAGAACTCCTAGAACTCAATAATAAACAACAAACAAGCCAATTCAAAAGTGGGCAAAAGACTTAGACATTTTCCCAAAGAAGATACACAAATGGTCAATGAACACATGAAAAGATCACTCAACATCAGTGATCATTGGGGAAACACAAACCAAAACAATGAAATTGGGGCACCTGGCTGGCTCAGTCAGTAGAGCATGTGACTCTTGATCTCAGGATATGAGGTCAAGCCCCGTGTTGGGTGCAGAGCCTACTTAAAAAAAAAAAAGAAAGAAAAACTACATGAAATAACCACCTCATATCCCTTAGGATGTCTACTATTTAAAAAAATCATAAAATTACAAGTGTTGGTGAGGATGTGGAGACATTGGAACCCATGGGCACTGTTGGTGGGAATGTAAATTGGTGCAACAGCTGTGAAAAACAGTATTGATGTTTCTCAAAAAAGTAAACATAGAACTGCCATATGATCCAGTGGTTCCACTGCTAGGTATATACACAAAATAATCAAAAGTAGGGATGTGAAAAGATATTTGTATACTCATGTTTATAGCCACATTATTCACAATAGTGAAAAAATGAAAGTAACCCAAGTGTCCATGAACAGATGAAGGGATAAACCAAATGTGATATATCCTTAAGATGGAATATTATTCAGCCTTAAAAAGAAAGGAAATTTCTGACACATGCTACAATAGGGATGAACCTTGCAGACATTATGCTAAGTGAAATAAGCCAGGTGCAGAAGGACAAACTGACTCCACTTAGGTAAGGTACTTAGAAGAGTCAAAATCACAGAGTCAGAAAGTAGAATGGTGGTTGTCAGGGACAGAGAGTAAGGGGAATGGGAAGTTATTGTTTAATGGGTACAAAGTTTCAGGGTTTTTTTAATGAAAAAAATTATGGGAATGGACTGTGTTGGTGGTTGCACAACATTAGAAAAGTATTTAATACCACTGAGCTGTATACTTAAAAATGGCTTAGATGGTAAAATTTATGTCATGTATATTTTACAATAAAATAATCCAGTGGGCTTTTTTGTAGAAATTGACAAATTGATTCTCAAATTTATATGTAAAAGCAAAGGAACTAAAATAACCAAAACAACTTTGAAAAAGAACAAAGTTGGGGGCTTCTGGCTGGCTCAGTTGGTGGAGCATGGGACACTTAATCTTGGGGTTGTGAGTTTGAGCCCCACGTTGGACATAGAGATTACTTAAAAATAAAATTTTTTTCTTTTTTTTTTAAAGATTTTATTTATCTATTTGACAGAGAGAGAGAGAGCGCGAGAGAGGGAACACAAGCAGGGGGAGTGGGAGAGGGAGAAGCAGGCTCCCTGCTCCGCAGGGAGCCCGATGCGGGACTCGATCCCAGGACCCTGGGATCAGGACCTGAGCCGAAGGCAGACGCCTAACGACTGAGCCACCCAGGCGCCCCAAAAATAAAATATTTTTTGAAAAAAGAAGAAAAAGAAGTTGGAGGATTTATATTACCTGATTTCAAAACTCCATGAAATAAATTGGAGTAATTGAGAAAGTCTGGTATAGAAAGAATAGACACAGAGAGCAGTGAAACAGAATAGAGTCTAGAAACAGATGCATACAAATACAGCCAACTGGCTTTTGACAGATGCAAAGGAAAGTCAATGGAGAAAGGATAGTCTTCAAAACGAGTGCTTCAGCAATCGGATATCCATATGCTAAATACCTCACCCATAAATAAAAACTAACACAGAATGGACACAGACCTAAAAAGAAACCTAAACCTATAAATCTTCTGAGAGGAAATCTTAATATTATTCAGTTAGGCAAAGATTTCATACATATAAAACAAAAAGTATTATCCATAAATTAAAAAGTTGATAAATCAAACTTTTTATTATTTATTGCTGCATAACATATTATCCCAAAACTTAGTGGCTTAAAACAATGCATATTTATTATCTCACCAGTGTCTGTAGATCAGAAATCCAGGTCTGGCTTAGCTAGATCCTCTCTCACAGTCTCTCTCTTTCAAGGCTCCAATCAAAGTGTTGGCCAGGGCTGGGGTCTCATCGGAAGGTGCAACTGGGGAAGAATTCATTCCAGGCCCACGTGGTTTTTTGGGGCAGAATTCAGTTCCCGGATGGCTTTTTGTAGAGGGTTTCAATCCCTAGCTGCTGTTGGCCAGAGGCTGTCCTCAGTTTCTTCACATATGGGTCTCCAACACAGCTGCTTGCTTCATCAAATTGTACATGCCAAGAAAGCAATAGAGTCTACTAGCAAGACAGAAATGACGATCCTATATAACATAATCCCAAAGTACTATTCCATCACCTTTGCTGCATTCTATTGGTTGGAAGCAAGTAACAGGGGCGCCTGGGTGGCTCAGGCCATTAAGCGTCCAACTCTTGGTTTTTAGCTCAGGTCTTGATCTCAGAGTCCTGGGATCAAGCCCTGCATTGGGTTGCCCTCTCAGTGGGGAGTCTGCTTGTCTCCCTCTCTCTCTTTGCTCCTCCCCCTGCTCATGCTCTCTCTCTCTCTCCCTAAAATAAATAAATAAATCTTAAAAAAAAAAAAAAAAGGAAGCAAGTAACAGATCCTGCCCACTCTTTTTTTTTTTTTTTAAGATTTTACTTATTTATTTGAGAGAAAGAATGAGAGAGAGCACATGAGAGGGGGGAAGGTCAGAGGGAGAAGCAGACTCCCCGCTGAGCAGGGAGCCCAGTGCGGGACTCGATCCTGGGACTCCAGGATCATGACCTGAGCTGAAGACAGTCGCCTAACCAACTGAGCCACCCAGGCACCCAGATCCTGCCCACTCTTAAGGATTGCACAAGTGAATGTATATCAAGAGACTGCAATCACTGGGGCCATCTTAACGTCTGTCCTCTCCAGACTTTACCAAAATTAAAAAGCTCTGCTCTTTGAAATACACTGTTAATCAAATGAAAAGACAAGCCACGGACTGAGAGGAAATATTTGTGAAACACACGTCTGATACAGGACTTGTATCCTGAATATATAAAGAACATTTGAAACTCAATGATAAGTAAACAAACAACCAATTTTTTAAAGGGACAGAAGGATGAATAGATACTTCACCAAGAATGACAAAGAAGTACATAAAGAGATGCTCAACATCACTGATCATTAAGAAGATTCAAACTAAAACCACACTGGGATACCACCACACTCATAGTAGTATGGCTAAATTTTTTAAAAAACTAATTATAGAAAATGCCAGCACAGGGCGCCTGGGTGGCTCAGTTGGTTAAGCGACTGCCTTCGGCTCAGGTCATGATCCTGGAGTCCCTGGATCGAGTCCCGCATCGGGCTCCCTGCTCGGCAGGGAGTCTGCTTCTCCCTCTGACCCTCCCCCCTCTCATGTGCTCTCTCTCATTCTCTCTCTCAAATAAATAAATAAAATCTTTAAAAAAAAAAAAAAAAAGAAAATGCCAGCACGGATGGAAAGCAACTCAAATTCTCATATATTGATGGTGGAAATACAAACTGATATAGCCATTTTGAAATACAGTCTGGCAATTTCTTATAAAGTTAAATACAGATTTACATTATATTCAGGAAAGGGTTAATTCAGCAGGCCTGGGCTGCTCAAAATTTGCATACTTCCAAGGTCTTTAGGACTGGCCCTTGGTCCAGCTCCTGGGAGATAAGCTCAGAGTCTTTGGAATATGCTGCCTGACCAGAGTGTCTTTGTTTGCTGTGACTGTGGACCACACCAGAGGGTGTAGGCTAATAATGTGATTTATGATGAACGCTCTCTTTTGTATGCCTGAGGCTTTAGCCGAATTGTATCAGTTTGACTTCTGGGGGACTGGAGTCTGAGAGGCTGAGGTCAGTCACATGGGTGCTGCATGTCTACATGACTGACCCCCCCTATAAAAATCCTGGACATCCAGGCTTAGGTGAGCTTCCCTGGTTGGCAACCCTTTGTACGTGTTGTCACACAGTGGTGCTGGAAGAATTAAGGGCTATCTTTGAGACTCCACTGGAGAGTCTGGGAAAGGACAACTGGAAGTTTGAGCCTGCTTCCCCCCAGAAGCCACCCTATATGCCTTTTCTGTTGCTGATTTTCATCTATTTTTTGCTGTAATAAAATATAACCATGAGTATAACAGCTTTTCTGAATCCTGGGTCCTTCCAGTGAATCATCAAGCCTGAGGGTCATCTTGGGGACCACCAATGTCTTGCGGACCATTGGCCCCAGTTATTTCATGCCTAGTTCAAAACATGAAAATGTATCTTCTCTCAAAAACCCATATATGAGTATTTTTAAGGGCCTTAGTGATGAAATCTTTAAAAACTGGAAACAACCAACCAAAATGTCCTTCAACTCATGAATGGATAAACAAATGGTGGTACAGCCATATAATGTACTCAGTGATAAAAAGGAATGAACTGGTGAGGGGTGCCTGGGTGGCTCAGTTGGTTGAGCATCTGATTTTTGGTTTTGGCTCAGGTCCTGATCTCAGGGTCCTGAGATTGAGCCCCACGTTGGGGTCCACGCTCAGCAGGGACTCTGCTTTGGATTCTCTCTCCCTCTGCCCCTCCCCCTGCTCGTACTCTCTCTCAAATAAATAAATAAATCTTAAAAAAAAAAAAGAGGAACAAACTGGTGAGACACTCAACAACCTGGATGAACCTCAAGAGATTACGGTAAGTAAAAGAAGCTGGACTGAACAGGCTACATACTTATTCCATACGCAGTATATGACTTTTCTGCAAAGGCCAAACTCTAGGGGACAGAGAACAGTTCAGTGGTTGCCAGGTGCTGAGGGTAGGAGGAGGGGTCGTCTACTAAGTGGCAAGAGGGGACTCTTTGAAATATTCTGTGTCTTCAGTGATCACATGACTGCATGTGTTTGTCAAAACTCCTCAAACCAATCACTTAAAAAAGTGAATTTTATTGTATATAAATCTTATAATAAACATGATTTTTTTTAAATAGCAAGGAGTTGGAAATTTCAGGAAATCAAATAGCCTAGATATGGGCCAAAGCATTTTTCTCCTGCCTCTGAGCTCTAACAAATACCTTACTGCATAACATCACGTTACGACGTTGATTTTGGTCCTCTGCTTGTGAGATTTTTTTTTCTTTTTCTTATGTTTTAGCAGATCTGCCCCTCTATACTTTCTTGACTTTTAAATGTGATTCGCATAAAATACTATGTGCACTGTAGATGTAAGTTATGAAGCCCAATATTAAAATCAACTCCCTTGAACTTACCATCCAACTAAAGAATTAGAACATTATCAACTTTGTAGAACTTGTCCTCCCGATCTTATTCCTGGGTTGGACCCCTGAGGTGCCCATTGGCCTGAACTGTATGTTTATCAGACACTTGCTTTGCTCTTTGTACATAGTTTTACTAGACATGTAGGATTCCTTCAATAAAATACAGTTTAGTTTCCCTGGCCTTGAGCTTTGTAAAAATGGGATCATGCCATGTATCGATGATATCAGCTGGGATCTCTCCAGAAAACAGAAGTCCACTCCGGGGTTCAAATGAAGAGATTGTATTGAAGGAGCTACAAGTTGTGGTCAAAATTGAGGGAACCAAGGCGCCTGGGTGGCTCAGCCGGTTAAGCGTCTGCCTTTGGCTCAGGTCATGATCCCAGGGTCCTGGGACCTTCGGCTCAGGTCATGATCCCAGGGTCCCGGGTCGGAGCCCGGAGTTGGGCTCCCTGCTCAGCGGGGAGCCTGCTTCTCCCTCTCCCTCTGCTTCTCCCCCTGCTCGTGCTGGCTCTCTCTCAAATAAATAAATAAATATTTTTTAAAAATTGAGGGAACCAACAAAGGACATTGGGGCTCCCAGAGACTAGCAGCATTGGAGAGCCATTACCCCCTAGGTCTGATGGAGCAAGGGAGCAAACCTGTCACCAGATCCAGTGAGAGTTGGGGCACTGCATGAGGAGCTGGAGCTGTGGAAGTTATCACAGTCACTGGCACAATCACTGGAAGAAATATTCCAACTGTTCTCTCCTCTTGCCCTGTGCGGTCCTGCTGCCATTCCCATTGGAGGAAGCCAGCGGGACCCCAGCTGCAAAAAAGGCACCAATGTTGCAATCCACAGATTGAGCACTTGTGGACACAGGGCAGGGCAAAGAAGGACAGGTCGTGATCTGGATAGGTGGGTGGAAGCAAATAAAGGAAAACCCAACTCTCTTTGTCAGTATGTTCTCACTCAGTACGGGACTATGTCTTAGGTTCATCCCTGTAATGGTGGTGGCTCACTCATTTTCAAGTACTGTTTAATATGCCATTGGGTGGATATCCCTTTATTAGTCCATTCTCTTGTGGATGGACATCTGCTTCTAGCTCTTACTGCGAGGAACAAGGAATGTGGTTGTGAAGATTTCTGTGATAAAGGGTGGAGGGCTTTGCCTGTAACCAAGAATTTCATCAAATTCTTGGGAATTTGGGAACAAATGGGAAGTATCATGTGCTTTTTATTAGCTTTCCTAGGGCAGAAGTGACCCAGTCAGGTCGCCTCACCTCACTCCAGAGCAACTGTTCGTGGTTTTCATTGTGGTAAAACATACATAACACAAAGTGTACCATCTTAACTACTTTTGGTGTACAATTCAGTGGCATTAAGTGCATTCACAAGGCAAATGCTTACTGAAAATTTGTCAAACTAAACAGCTAGTTGCGTAATTTTTAAACCAAGATTTCTCCCACAAATTTTACATACATAATTTCTTGATATATTATACATGTATAAATTCTTGATATATTTATGAGAAAGGCACACATAGTTCTTGGTGGAATTTACTCGAGTAGGAGAGTACAAATTTAGGGGTTAAAAAAATCTCTTAATAGGGCGCCTGGGTAGCTCAGTTGGTTAAACGACTGCCTTCGGCTCAGGTCATGATCCTGGAGTCCCTGGATGGAGTCCCACATAGGGCTCCCTGCTCGGCGGGGAGTCTGCTTCTCCCTCTGACCCTCCCCCCTCTCATGTGCTCTCTCTCATTCTCTCTCTCTCAAATAAATAAATAAAATCTTTAAAAAAAATCTCTTAATAGATTTTAATTTCCTAGAGCGCTTTTCCATTTGCAGCAGTTAGGCAGAAGTAGCAGAGATTTCCCATATCTCCCTGCACCCTGTAGGCACAGCCTCCCCCCACCAGAGTGGCACATTTGTTACAGTCCATGAATCTATGTTGACACGTCATTATCACCCAAAGTCCATACTTGACGTTAGGGGTCTCCCTTGGTGTTGTACAATCTGTGGGTTTGGACAAATATATAACGACATATACTAACCATCATTATGGTCCATACAGAGTAGTTTCACTGTCCTAAAAATCCTCTGCACTCTGCCTGTTCGTCCCTCCTTCCCCTACAAGAGTGTAAGTTTTTATTTTCATGATAATATTAGAGGTCAATGTAAAGGAGGTCGGAGGCCTATGAAGCGGGATTTGATGAAGTTGATTTAGCCAGTCCCCTACTGAGAGGCACTGGGCTCTTACCAGTTTGCACCATTGCAAACCTTTCTGCCATGATCATCTTCATCTTTCCCTCTTGGTGCTCTCTCGAGTTTCTTTAGGGTAAGCACTAAAAATGGCATTGCTGGGACACGGGAAATACTGCATCTTAATTTAATAGGTACTGCTGAATTCCTCAGCCGATTCTTAGAACGTCTAGAATGGTTAGATCAGCAGCATACTATAATATATTGTCATTCTCCAGGGCCCTGGAGATCTAAAAGCATGTTTGGGCAGGTGTTCCTAAAGTATGAGATTCAGGTCATGCCTCTCCCAAATCTGCTTGAGTAACCAGTGCACAAATCTTTCAGTTTTTAAAAAGATTTTATTTATTTATTTGAGAGAGAGAGCAAGAGCGAGAGCGAGAGAGTGAGAGCAGGGGGAGGGGCAGAGAGAGAAGCAGACTCCCCACTGAGCAGGGAGCCCAACATAGGGTTCCATCCCGGGACCCCAGGATCATGGCCTGAGCCAAAGGCAGACGCTTCACCGACTGAGCCACCCAGGCGCCCCAACAAATCTTACATTTAATTCACTTACCAGGTATTTGTTGAGTGTCTATTATTTGCTGGTGCCATTTTAACCTCAGAGGATAAAGAGGTTGAGAAGCAGACAAGTTCCTTTCAGTCAGGAGTTGGGTATTCTCACTGCTGTGAGCTTTTAGAATGCTCTAGGCAGTGCCCGATCCGCCGACAGGGACTCAACACATGTGTGTTCATGCTGGTCTGGCTTTGAACAAGATAACCTTTCTTGGTTAACTGATTGAGACAAATAGTTTTCCTATTAATAGGACCAAATTTTTACCTTCCTAAAAACATATCATCTCCAATTTAGTCCATAATTACAGAAACTCAAAAACTCAAAATTGTTCCACGTTTATCCAAAAGAAATGAAAACACGTCCGCACACACACAAAAACCTTTGTACCAGAATGTTCATTGCAGCTTTATTCATATTGCCAAGAAATAGGAATATCGCAGCTGCCCATCAAGAAGAGAACGGATAAACAAATCCTGGTGTATTCATACATTGGATTTGTACTCAGCTCAGCAATAGCAACGAATGAACAACTGATCATGCAATAACATGGACGAATCTCAAAAACATTATTCTGGGTGAAAGAAGCCTGATTCAAGAGTATGTATCACGTGATTCCATTTATATAAAGTTCTAGAACAGGCACAACTAAGCCACAGTAAGGCTACAGGTCGGGGCAAGGAAGGAGTGGAAGGGGCATGAAGGCACCTCTGGGGTGATGAAGAGTCCCTCAATCATGACAGGGTTTGGGTTACGCAGGTGGACCTCATCAAACAGTACGCTTGAGATCTGTAAATTTCATCAGATGCAAATTTCACCTCAAAGGAAAAAAAATAGAACCATAAGCAAATACTGAGCTCTAACTACTAACGTGCATGCTGAAGTATTAGGGGGATGTGTCCTGATGTCTGCAACTTCCTTTGAAATACATGAAAAAGTAAGATGAATTGATGGGTAGATGGAGGGGTGGAAAGAGGGACAGAACAATATGGAGTAAAGCAAGTTTAGTGAAAACACAAATTGTAGAATCTGCGTGGTGGGTATTTGGGTGTTCTCTATAATTTTTTTTTTCCTTTTGGGGTGCTTGGGTGGCTCAGTCAGTTAAGTGGCTGCCTTCGGCTCAGGTCATGATCCCAGGGTCCTGGGATGGAGCCCGCATTGGGCTCCCTGCTCGGCGGGGAGACTGCTTCCCCCTCACCCCCTCACCCCCTGTTCACGCTCCTGTGCTCTCCCTCTCTCAAATAAATAAATAAAATCTTAAAAATTTTTTTTCAACTTTTTTGTATATTTGAAACTTTCATAATAAAATGTGGGGACAAAAACTGTATCACGGACTGGGGAAACTTGACTAATCTTTCACTGGAAGGCTGAAATTTAGCCAGGTAAAACTGAATTCAAATTCTAGCCATGCAGCTTTCCAGCTGGTCACTCAATGTGTGTTTACTGCAATTTTCTCAGTATCATGTGGAGAAGATTCTTCTTTTGTAGGGTTTTGTGAGAATTGAATTTTTTTTTGTTAAAGATTTTATTTATTTACCTGAGAGAGTGAGCCAGAGAGGGAGAGAGAGAAAGCACGAGCAGGGGGAGGGGCAAAGGGAGAGGCAGAAGCAGACTTCCCGCTGAGCAGCGAGCACAACATGGGCCTCAATCCTGAGACCCTGGGATCATGACCTGAGCTGAAGGCAGAGGCTTAACCGACTGCGCCACCCAGGTGCCCCTGAGCATTGAATTTAGGTAATATACTAAAAGAACGTGAGAGACACAGCAGGTGAGCAATGAATGGGAGCTTTTATATTATTATTGGTGATTATAATGTAAGACTTCAAAAAAGATAGCCCTCGGGGTGTTCTAGAAAAATCTAAGGTGGCTTCCTGGAAGAGGGATGATGTTAAAAGAAGAGTAGAATTCAGACAGGGCAAATCGAGGGCATTCTTGGTGGGAGAAAAAGCCCAAGGAAAGGCCTAGAAACAAGAATGAGCACATTGGGCAATTTTGGTGAGTAGAGAAGACCCTGTATTTTGTTTTTTCAAGATAAAATAAAAATATCTGCGTCTCCAGATAAAGGAAGACTTGTTGAAAAATTTACCGTGCCCCCACGAGCCCTTCTAGAGGCAGGATCTTTAATTACTAAGGTGAAGACGGTTTTCAGTTACAAGAGTAGAGTTTTACTGTCTACTGCTTTACAACTTTCTTGAAACAAGATTCCATTCTCTTTATCCTCTGCCAAAAGACACCCTGGTAAACCGGGCCTGGCAGGAGCTGAAGCTTCCAGTGAGTCTTTTCTCTACTGGGGCACGACTACTCCCAGGCCAATCTTGCCCTAAAAGTGCAGAGTAAAGGAACTCAGGAGGAATGGAGCACTGAGATGCGGGACCATTCAAAACACCCCGAATCTGAGCACCCCACCTCCATCCAAGTCACATACCATCCAGCTTCCCCGGGTGACGATGGCCATGGCCTCCTGCATGTCCCTCGCCTCCACTCTTGTCCTGCGCAGGAGGCAGAATAATGGCCACCCAGAGTGCCCACGTCTGCAGCTTCAGAGCCTGAGTTACATGGCCAAATGGATTTTGCAGATGGGTTTGGACTCTGAGGTGGGAAGATTATTCTGGAACATCTGCGTGGGCCCAATGTCCTTATGAAAGGGAGGCAGTGGTGCCCACGGTGGAGAAAGAGGTGTGGGGACAGAAACATAAGACAGAGTGATGCAGTTGTTGGAGGGGGTGGCCCACAAAGCCAGGAATGCAGATGGCCCCCACAATGGAAAAGGCAAGGATGTGCCTGGAGGTGGAGTCTCCCCTAGAGTCTCCAGAAGGAACACAAAGGAAAGTCTGAACGTGGACTTCAGCCCAGTGAGATTCATCTTGGACTTCTGACCTCCAGAATAATGGCCCCCAAAATGAAGACAATAAACTTGTGTTGTTTCAAGCCCCAAAGTTGTGGCAATTTTTTCCAGCAGCTAGAGTTAGCTTTTAAAAATGTAAACCAGAGCACATTGATTCCCTGTTGAAAACCCTCCAATGCCTCCCCATCACATCCAGAGTAAAATCCAAACTCTTAACAATCTGGTTCCTACCTACATCTTTCTCATTGGCCCCTACTTCTCTCCCTAACCCTGTTTACTCTGCCTCACTTCCTTGACTAAACCCAACTCACTTCTACCTCAGGGCCTTTGCACTTGCCACTTCCTTTGATCAGAATGCTCTTCCCGCAGACTTTTGCAAGGCTGGCTCCTTCTCCTGTTCATGTCTGTTCTGAAATGACACTGGCCCAAAACAGCATTCCCTAAACACCCTGCCAAAATAATACTGCTCCAGTTCCTAGCCTTTTACCCTTCTTTAGCTTTCTTCATAACATGACTTCCTGAAATTATATCATGTGCATATTTTAATGTGTCTCTTGCTTGCCTCCACAGTGGGATGTAAGGTCCGAGGGAGCAGGGAGTTTGCCCCTTCACTGAAGTATCTCTAGCACATGGGCTCTCCTAGTACCTTCATGTGAATGAATGAATGAACAGACTCCCCTTTCCTGATCCTGCACTGCTGTCTTGCCAATGACCCTCCCACTGATACATCGGTTTTCATGCAACACGAGGAAAGAGCTGGATGGTCAAGGATTTGGGGCTGCTGATTATTTGATTTCCTGTGCTTCCTGGCAGAGCTGGGAATAAATCAGCAAAAAGTCCCCAAGCCAGTCATGAACTAAATAAAAAAGGACTTCAATTCAAAAAAAAAAAAAAAAATAGTCTCTCCCCTACAGCACCCAGCTGGAGATTTATTTATTATTTTATTTTTTAAAGTTTTTTTTTTTTTATTCATTTGAGAGCGAGTGAGCATGAGCGGGGGTGGGGGGGGAAGCAGAGGGAGAGGGAGAAGCAGACTCCCCGCTGAGCAGGGAGCCCGATGCGGGGCTCGATCCCAGGACCCTGGGATCCTGACCTGAGCTGAAGGCAGACGCTTCACCGACTGAGCCACCAACGTGCCCCTGGAGATGCCTCACCTCATCCTCATTAAGGCCGTTCACTCCGCTAGATCAATCTAAATGGAGGCTGTAGTTCTCTGTGAAAAGGGCTTTTTTTGTGCGGGGAGGATTCAGGCAAGGGTGGAGGAGAGAGGGTGAGCACAGGACTGGAAGAGATTGGGATGGATTCTTGTCAGGTGGCCCTCCTCTCCTTGACCACTCCCCAGCTCATCATCTACAACATGTTTATGGATACTTGAAGACTTCTTCCAGACCTTTCTTCCAAAAGGCACCATGACAGAGCTGACGGTTGAGATATTCATATGCAAATGCTGATGGCACATTGTGGTTTTGTTACAAACCAGTCTGCAGTACGCTGGTCCCCTTACCTGCCCAGGCGTGGTTCATCAAGAGTTGCCTGCATGATCGTTTTCAGAAACTTCCTCAACGCATCAGTAGGTTGGTGCTGCTGCTGGAATACCTGATCTCACATCCCCGGCAACAAGGCCATGTTCTGAGCTGGGTATCCTGCTCCCCTCAACCTCGCTGCTCTGATTCCTGGCCATTGCGGGGTGGAGGTAAGGCTGGGGGTTGAAAACACTCCAGAGAAGGTCCAAAGCTCCAGTTTGGGTCAGGACCTCCAGATCCCATGAGGGATGTGTCCAATTTGCCCTCAAATGGGAACCCTGGTCTCTTGACCTTTTTTTTTTGAGAATCTTTAGCTCAGCGCTAAACTGAAAAATCCTGACCTGGATTTCTTTTCCTCTCCTTGGTTTCAAAAATTTTTTTACAAAATTATTAGATGCTTATTTTAACAAATTCAGACCATACAAACATAAATAAAAGTTAAATTCCCTTTCGAACCGTTGTTCCTCTCCTCTTTGAATCGCATTCCCTTGGGGGAGCCACGGTTAACACTTTCCAAGTGTCCTTCTCTCGAGCTCACCAAATACATCAGGACAATGGAATCATGTTGTGCATATTGTCCTGTAACTAGCATTAATTACCTACCCATGTGTTCTGGACCTTCTTCCATGTCAACATATACAAGTCTATCCTGTTTTTAGCTAAGTGCTATTCTGTAATAAGGATTGGTGACGTAACATAACCTTTGCTAGCTGTGTGGACACTGCTACAGTTATATTACATGGAATGTGCTTGCATATATATCCTTATGCAATTGTAATTTTCTTATGAGTAGACTCTCAGAAAATACATTATTAGGTCAAAGGATGCATTAACCAGGGTTCTCCAGGGAGAGAGAATAGGATACGTAATATATCGAGATTTATTTTAAGAAATTGGCTCATGTGATTTATGGAGGCTGGTAGGTCCAAAACTTGCAGTTCAAGTCCGGAGGCCATCTGCTGCAGAATTCCCTCTGTGCTCTGGAAAGGTCAGTCTTTTTGTTCTCTCCAGGTCTTCAACTGATTGGATGAGGCCCACCCACATTATGGAGGACAAGCCGCTTTACTCTAAGTCTACAAATTTAAGTGTTCATCTTATCCCAGACACCTTCACTGAAACATCTAGGATAATGCCTGACAACATATGTGGTCACCATGGACCAGCCACATTACTATATAAAATTACCCATCACAAAGGATATCTTCATTTAAATTTTTGATAAGTATTACCAAATTGCCTTCTAAAAAACTCATTTCCAATAGACACGTCCACCCAGCAACTGGATAGCCATGCCTTTTAACCCCCATCCTTCCCAACACGAAATAGTATCATCATTCCTTTAAATTTTTACTAATCCAATAGGCAGAAATGGTATCTCTGTTGTTTTTATTTGCACTCCTCTGTAACGCAGTTAGAAGTACGTTTTAGAGAAAATAACCAGTGTTGACAAAAGTGCGGAGAAATTAGAACCCCGGTGCACCATTGGTGGGAATGCAAAATGGTGCAGCTGCTGTGGAAATGGTATGACAATGCCTCAAAAAGTACTACCATATGATCCAGCAATTCCACTGCTGGGTATGTGCCCAAAAGAATTGAAAGCAGGGACATAAGCAGGTATTTTTATGCTCGTGTTCATAGCAGCATTATTCATGATAGACCAGAGATGGGAGCAACCCCAGTGTCCATCCTCACATGCAGTGGAATATGATTCAGCCTTGAAAAGGAAGGACATTCCGACACGGCTGCAACATGGATGAAATCTGGAGACATGCTAAGTGCAATCAGCCAGCCACAAAAGGACAGAAACGGTCATTCCACTTCTGTGAGGTCCCTAGAGCAGTCAGGTCCACAGAGATGGAGAGCAGAATGGTGGGTGCCAGGGGCTGCAGGAGGGGGTATGGGAGTCCGTGTTTCATGGGGACAGTTTCAGTTTAGGCAGATGAATATGATCTGGAGACAGATGGTGGTGATGTTTGCACAACAATGGGAAGGTAACTTGAATGCCACTAACCTGTACACTTAAAAGTGGTTGAAATGATAAATTTCATGTGTATTTTACCACCAAAAAACTCTTTTAAAAATTTGAATTTGGGGCGCCTGGGTGGCTCAGTCGTTAAGCGTCTGCCTTCGGCTCAGGTCGTGATCCCGGGGTCCTGGGATCAAGCCCCGCATCGGGCTCCCTGCTCTGTGGGAAGCCTGCTCCTCCCTCTCCCACTCCCCCTGCTTGTGTTCCCTCTCTCACTGTGTCTCTCTGTCAAATAAATAAGTAAAATATTTAAAAATTAATAAATAAAAAATAAAAATAAAAATTTGAATTTCTTCTGAATTGTTTTTTCATACCATTTGCTTCTGCTTCTATTGGATATTGACTAGGATTAGGATTTGGATGTTCTTTCTTCGTTATACGTATTGTAAATATTTTCTCCCAATCTAACATTTCTCAGTATTTGTTCAAATAAAATCACATAAAATCTAAAAATGTTATGAGATCAAATATTCATTCAGCCTTTTTCTTTGTGGGTTCTGGATTTATTACTTTGCAGAGAAAGGCAGGCCTGTCTACTTCAAAATTATGCAACTATTCTACACTTTGCTCTGGTACTTTCGGAGTTTTTCTCTATTTGGATTTTTAAATCTACTGGAATTTATCTCCATGTGTGGTAGAAGGTAGAGGTCTAATTTATATTTTCCTAAATGGATAGCTGTTGGACTGAGACTCTGCTTTTTTTTTAAATCTGATTTTATTTGTCAGAGAGAGAGAGAGGGAGCATGCGTGCACAAGCAGGGGAAGCGGCGGGGAGGGAGAAGCAGGCTCTCCGCGGAGCAGGGAGCCCGATGCTGGACTCGATCCCAGGACCCCGGGATCATGACCTGAGCTGAAGGCAGACGCTCAACGGACTGAGCCACCCACACGTCCCTGAGACTCTTTTTTGAAGGGTCTTTTCCTCAGTGATTTGAAATGCCACTTTATCGTATGAAATGTTTTGCCTAGTCTGTTCCATTAATCTTTGTGTCTATTTCTGTTCCAAACTCATATTGTTTTTATTACTACAGTTTTATAGGAACTTTTGATACCTGGTAGGACAAGGCTTCTCTTATATTCTTTTATCAAAAAAATTCTTAGCTAGTCTCATAATTTTCTCTTTCTGACGGTCTTTATTGTTTTTCAAGTTTTGTGTTTTTTTTAAGATTTTATTTTTACGTAATCTTTACACCCAACATGGGGCTCGAATTCACAACCCCGAGATCAAGAGTCACATGCTTTGGGACACCTGGGTGGCTCAGTGGGTTGAGCGTCTGCCTTCGGCTCAGGTCATGATCCCAGCGATCCCCAGGATCAAGCCCTGCATCAGGCTCCCTGCTCAGTGGGGGGGCCTGCTTCTCCCTCTCCCTCTGCCTGCCACTCCCCCTGCTTGTGTGCATGCGCGCTCTCTCTCTCTCTCTCCCCCTGTCTCTTTGGCAAATAAATAAATAAAAATCTTAAAAAAAAAAAAAAAAAGTTGCATGCTTTACCGACTGAGCCAGCCAGGCGCCCCCCCGATGGTCTTTAGAATCAGCTTTCCAATTCCTAATGCAAATTCTGCCAGAATTCTCACTGGAATTGCATCACATTTTTTTAGGTAAGAAAAACCGACGCCCTTAAATGTTGACTCTTCTTAGGAACCCTGTTTTCTCATTTGTTCAGATCTTCCTTTATGTCCTACAGCCAAGTCTTATATTTTCCTTCCGTAGATAAAAATGCACATTTTTGATGCTGACCAAGACCCATTTTGAGTCCCAGAAATTCGGAAGAGCAGTGTGCCCCCTTGCCAAGTACCCAGAATCCATTTACTCCGATTTCTAAGAGGCCACCGTACTTGTATGAGCTCAATTAAATTTGCTCAATTTAATATTTAGTTCACTTTGGCTTCAAAGATAAACGAGATAAGGAGAAGCAAAGCCAAGAGTGAGAAATTATGCTACAACAGTTAAGACTCCCTTAAAAATATTTTTTGCGAAAACCCAAATCAGCCCTGGTGGAAATGATCATCTTGCACATTTTAATATGCAGCCACATCCTTACACGGACCCTTCCAAGCATGCAAGCCTTGCAACGCTGCCTCTGACTCATGCATAACAGATGAGTGTATTTACATTTTTTCATACATAACTTGAATTTATCATTAGTCTTTATACACTTTCCAACTTGGAACTTTCTGTGGGTAACATGAAGTGTTTTCCAAAGTAAAATTTAAGACTGACATAACTTTATGAATTCCACCTGAACTGCAGCAGTAATCCCTACAGTTAAGGGTGTAAGGAAACACGGACGGACCTACTGCCATGTTCAAGTAAGATAACACAGCCAGACTGGAGAAGAACTCTCACGTTCAATGCTCCATTTAAAGTTAAGTCCAATGTATTTTCTAAGGCTTTACTGAGCAACCTATTTGTTGTAAAGGGGGAAAATCCACCAGGAATCTAGTTAGCATAGCTGGGAAAATCACTGAGGAAGAGCATCAGGTGTTTATTGGGCACTGTGCCAGATGCTACTATAGTTCCTCAGGACCCTCTGAGAAAGATTTAGCAGTACTTCAGTTAAGCTCTATTCCCTATCTCTTGCCCCTTCCGTTGCGGGGTCACCCTCATCCGTGAGAAGAACGTGGCGAGACGAGAACAGTAGCTGCTGTCACCGTCCCTAACTCGGGTCTGCATTTGCACCACGCACGGAGTAGCTCCTGCAGCCCCACGCGGGCTGCCCCTTCTCCCCAAAGCCCAGTTCTAATCACATCACTTTACATTTCCAAGTCCTCAGGAGACTTCAAACCATAAGAGACTCTTAATCTCAGGAAACAAACTGAGGGTTGCTGGAGTGGAGGGGGGTGGGAGGGATGGGGTGGCTGGGGGATGGACATTGGGGAGGGTATGTGCTATGGTGAGTGCTGTGAATTGTGTAAGACTGATGAATCACAGACTTGTACCCCTGAAACAAATACACTATATGTATTTGTATTTTTATTAACTATGTTAATAAAAAATTTTAAAAAAACAGTATAAAATCTTGCACAAGTTTTCCAAAATTATATGACATTTACTATTTTCAAAAAAATAAAATAAAATCAATGTGGAATCAGCATCTGGAAGGTAGTATGTTGATTCTAAAGGCAGAAATAGCCAGACTGGATTTTTTTTTTTTTTTTTTTTTTTTTTTTGCAGCTTCTTGGTTCAAGTCAATCTGCATCCAACACCCAACCTTGACAAAATGTGCAAAACTTCAAAAATAAATGAACATTTTTGGGAACAATTTTTATTAGTAATATATTTTTGCTTCCTGTGTATTTTATTTATACATAGATTATGTTTTAAACTATCCATCCTTGGGCGCCTGGGTGGCTCAGTTGGTTAAGCGACTGCTTTCGGCTCAGGTCATGTTCCTGGAGTCCTGGGATCGAGTCCCGCATCAGGCTCCCTGCTCGGCAGGGAGCCTGCTTCTCCCTCTGACCCTTCCCCCCCTCTCATGTGCTCTCTCTCTCTCATTCTCTCTGTCTCAAATAAATAAATAAAATCTTAAACTATCCATCCTTATTTGCTTCAAAATAGTATGGACAGCCAAGATTAGCAATGGTTTGATGGCTATTGGGATTGGTTGACTGGTACATGGGGGTTCAGTATACTGTACAGCTTCTGAGTATAAAGTCATCCCTAAGGGGGAAAAAAAACCCCACCTGTAATGGCCAAATTATGGCATAGCCACATGAATTATTAAGCAAGTACTAAACCATTTTACAAATAAAGAAAACCCAAGCACATATGAAGAAAATTTCAACGTATCTAAAATAATTACTTCTAAGCACACCTGGGTGGCTCAGTCTAGTAAATGAATTATGGTTGTTTTTTGGCTTTGTCTGCATTTCCTGAGTTTTTTCCCCAGTGAATATAAATTGCTCCTGTACTTCAATTACATACATACATACACATTTCTCCTCCCTGTACCAGCTGTCCCAATTCTTGTCCCTATGCCAACAAATATTTTTTTAAAGACTTTATTATTTGACAGAGAGAGGCAGAGGGAGAGGGAACACAAGCAGGGGGAGTGGGAGAGGGAGAAGCAGGCTTCCCACTGAGCAGGGAGCCCGATGTGGGGCTCCATCCCAGGACCCTGGGATCATGACCTGAGCTGAAGGCAGATGCTTAACTACTGAACCACGCCAGGAGCCCCTGCCCACAAATATTTTCACACACACTTCCCAAACAGGGCTACAACAGACTATGTTTTCTCTGGGGCCTCCATGATCAGTCTTGGTACTAGGCACCAGGTTCTATGACTGTTAGTCCTCTGATTAATCCCCGTTTGGAAGGTCAAACCCAACCTCTGACAAGCCAAGGGAGGGAAAGGTTCTTATTTATTGCTTTTGCTAGTTACAGCAGATTGAAGACTGATTTGTTTGCATCATTACTAAAAAGTTATCTTCCCTGTCCTTTTAGCATGTCTGATGTCAAGCATTCTTATCATTCAGTTCTCATTACTAGTTTAAAGAGATTTAAACAACTAGTTTAGAGATTGATTATTTATAGGCAATGAGCTTAGAAAATATGCCAAGGGGTGCCTGGCTGGCTCAGTTGGTTGAGTATCCAACTCTTTTTTTTTTTAAAGATTTTATTTATTTATTTGAGACAGAGAGAATGAGAGAGCGCACATGAGAGGGGGGAGGGTCAGAGGGAGAAGCAGGCTCCCTGCCAAGCAGGGAGCCCGATGCGGGACTCGATCCAGGGACTCCAGGATCATGACCTGAGCCCAAGGCAGTCGCTTAACCAACTGAGCCACCCAGGCGCCCAAGTATCCAACTCTTGATCTCGGGGTTGTTAGAGCCCCACGTTGGGTGTAGGGATTACTTAGAAAATTAATTTTTAAAAATATGCCTCAAAGTGGTTTATTTCCTTAAAAACTGTTTTCCTTTGATAGCTGAAGAGAACATCCAGGTGAGGGTTCACTTTTTCATTAAAAAGATAATGCTCAAGGCAAGTAGGACCTACAAGTACCTCCATTCCAATTTTCTACAAAGAAAACCATCTCTTTTAGGTATCTGTAAGAAGTAAAAACAAACAAAACCAACCCTGTCACACTATTTTTTAGAAAACTAGTAAATCTCGGGCGCCTGGGTGGCTCAGTTGGTTAAGCGACTGCCTTCGGCTCAGGTCATGATCCTGGAGTCCCGGGATCGAGTCCCACATCGGGCTCCCTGCTCGGCAGGGAGTCTGCTTCTCCCTCTGACCCTCCTCCCTCTCATGCTCTATCTCATTCTCTCTCTCGCAAATAAATAAAATCTTAAAAAAAAAAAAAAATTAAAAAAAAAAAAGAAAACTAGTAAATCTCTTTATTAGCAGCAATGAGTTCGGAACCATCGAGGAAATCTTCCTGTGACTGTAAACAACGGTCACTGTTCCTCGGGATACTGAGGGTTGGGTAGTACAGATGAACACCGTCGAACAGGTTAAAGGGTTAAAATTCTAGTTTTCTTCCCATTGGTTTTTTTTTTTTTTTTTAAAGATTTTATTTATTTATTTGAGACAGAGAGAATGAGAGAGAGAGAGAGCACATGAGAGGGGGGAGGGTCAGAGGGAGAAGCAGGCTCCCTGCCGAGCAGGGAGCCCGATGCGGGACTCGATCCAGGGACTCCAGGATCATGACCTGAGCTGAAAGCAGTCGCTTAACCAACTGAGCCACCCAGGCGCCCCTCCCATTGGTTTTTAGATACACCTTTAGCTGTTACCAATAGAGGTGCTAGAGAAATTCTGGTACAATAAAACTGTATAAAGTATCCATACACCCCAGGCAAGGTTTTCAGTTCAATGCTTCAATTTACATATCCAAAACCCCGGATTGTCTATAGTCAGAAATTAAGAGACAAATCTGTGTTTATCATGGTTCCACGCTCTCCACAGAGTACCAACCGCCAGGAACTGGGGAACGTGGCTCCTAGGCCCTTCCCATTCCCTAGGGGTCACCACAGCCCTCCTTTGGGTGTCAGTTTATCCCAAGTCAACATCCTCTTTGCTTGAAGGGGTCACATCTTACCCTCCCCCCACCCCATACGAGGTCTGCTCAAAACAGCCACTGACCATTCCTGTGGTCGTCTTTGCAGAGTTGTGATCCCTCAGGACTCCTGTTTCTAGAGCATTCTTGCCCCCCACTCCCAGAATCATTCCAGGGCAAAACATGATGTCAAGTGTACTGAGGCTTATAGGGTTTCAAGGCCTTGCCCTGTTCAGTGGTAACCCTGGCCTGGTGCTTTCTCTGGCCCTGGGTTTGCATTGGCCAAATCAGTGCAGGTGTCCACCACCACTTCTGAAGACTATTTAGATGGCAAAACGAAGTACAGTATGTATGAAAATCCCAAAAATATGCAAACACAAGCCACATTAGATGTAGTTTTAGCTTATTCAGTACTTATAAGCTAATATGAAGAGCAAATAATGATGTAGTTTGCTTCAGAGGATGCTGGACTGTTTGCTATTAAACCAATTTAGGCACACAAACATCTTCAAAGAACATTGTATACGTTCAAGTGTTACAAAAAAATTAAATATTCCACTTTCAAATTTTAAGAAAACTTCGGAAAAACAAATGTGGTAATTCTTTGAATAAAATTTAAGCCTGAACTTGATTTATGTGCTTCACGAAATTCTTTCTCAATTGAGTTTTTATTGGTTGTTTTGAGGATCAGTACAGACATTTCAATTTGTACACAATTCTTAATGTACGTACCGAAAATCTAAAAAAACCATGTAGTTGTGATTCTTTTCTAAAAGTTATTCCAGTGACCTTCCAG
>NC_058403.1:6187083-6194828 GCF_002201575.2 Neomonachus schauinslandi | reverse complement strand
GGCGGAGCTGACCTTCCTCTTGGGCATCGTGGCGGCGGGGCGGGCGCGTGCCGGGTGCCTCCGGGCCGCGGCGCGCCGAGAGCCTTCGCGAAGCTGGGCTGCCTGGCCGCTACCGCTCCTCCCGCCGCCCGAGCTGCTGCGACCCGCCGCGGGGGCGGTGGGAGAACCGGATGGAACCGGATTGGGAGCCCGCCCCCTCCTCCCCCCGCGTCCCCCGGCCGCGGGCTCCCCCTCCCCGCCGGCCGGGCCGCCCCCCGCCCCCGCCCCCGCCCCCGCCCATTGGCTGTGGGGCCCACCGCGCCGCGGCCCGCGCCGGGAATAGGTGAGGCGGGCCGTCACTCGACCACTGCGCCCCGCCCCCGCTCCCGGCGCCCCCTCCCCCGCCCGCCGGCTCGCGGGGCCCCAGACCCAGGCGAGGGGGGCGGGGCCCCAGAGGCCGCTCTCACCTCACGGTAGTTTGTTTGAAGCCGAGCCGCAAAGTGCGGTCTGCGCGCCGATTGGCGGGGTCCCGCCACGTGATCGCCGGGTGACCCCACCCACAACCTCCCTGGTTACCTGGGCACCCCCAGCGCCCAGAGATCCTCGGGGACTGAGTTCCTCCCTTCTAGAGTGAGTTGGTATGGGACATTTATAGTTAGTCTAATAAACTGTAAAGGGAGAGACAATGGATTCAAGTACGAGCCAATTTCTCCCTCCTCGGGCGGCAAGAAAGGCTATCTCTGGGCCGCAGCTTCGCAGGCCTTCGGGAAGCAGGTCCTAGTGCGCAGGCGCCAGAGGGGAGGTCGTGGGAAGGAAAGCTAGCGCGCGGGCTCAGCGGCGGGTGCTACTGCGCAGGCGCGGATCTTTGCGACGTCCCTGGGCTCGCGGCTGTCCCGCGGCAGGGTTCCGCTGCTTGGTTGCTCTGGGTCGCTCCTTTAAATCTTCTGTTCCTTCGGGGGTCGGGGTCCTCACCGTCCCCAGGACGTGTCATCTCGCAGACCTCTGGGCCGGCCGATCCCTCCTACGCTGAAGTGCGGCGGGAAGCACGCCCACCCGCTCCAGCCCTTTTTTGCTCACCTAAGCACCTTTTTAAAGTGGGAAAAGGGCATCAGGCTGGGGGGCGGTGAGCTGGGAACCCCGGAACCAGTGAGATCGCATGTTACCCAGTTTCTTTAATGAAGAAGAGAATCACGTCTAAAAGGATGAATTGTGTGGCTTACACGTTTTTAATAAAAATTGTCAGCTGGGATTCTTGGAAAGAAGGAAACGTTGGAGTACTTTGCATCCAAAAGATAGGAAACAGATCAAATGTCCGTCATTTGAGAGGCCCGGATGAACTATGGAACCTTCGCATAATGTAATAGTGAGCTACAACAAAGAAAGATGAGGCAGCTCTTTACTGAGGAAGTGAATTTCGAAAACCGCTAGTCAGATGTTGCACCTCTGATCTCAATAACTAGCGTCTTCCCTTCTCATTCATGGAAGTCTGAAGTCCTAGAGTGGCTTATAAAGCCCCCTGCAATTTGGCCCAGTTCAATGATTTTCATCGCTGCTCCTTCTGTTTCACCCTCCCGTTCTCAACCTGGCCTGGCATCCCTGCTTCTCAGGGCCTTGGCACCTGCTGTTCCCTCTGCCTTAGACCAGTGTGGCTTCTCTTCCTCATTCGGGTTTTTGCGCAAATTTCACCCTCTCAGTGAGGCCTGTCCTGACCTTTCAGTTTAAAATTGCACCTCCCCATCTCTGTTTTCTGCCTTATTTTCTACATGGTGCCTACGGAATATATAGCTATATTGAGTATAAAGTTATACATTCATTGTGTAACTCAGGAAGAATTCACAAGAAAGTGGTGCCAGTGGTGCTTCTGTGGAGAACAACTGGGAGCAGGGTAAGATTAAAATTTATCCTTTTTATTTCCCCACTCCTATCTGCATTACAAAAAAAAAAAAAAATCAGAGAATGACTGAGTTTGTGGCACAAACATACACTGAGCACCTGCCCTGTGCCAGGCATTATGTTAGGCCCTGGGGTAGAGAGACAGCAGACAGGACATGTATGGCAAGGACTCTGGGTGGAAGTTTAGAGGAAAGACAAGGCACCCAAGTTGTCCTAGCAAGGCAAAGGGGGAAGCCACAGGCCGGGGGACAGCACAGACCAGGGCATGCAGACGTACTAGAATGTGATAGTCCTCCAGGGCCTGCTAAGTGGCAGTGATGGATACATGGAGAATGGACAGTGACAATTAGAGAAAAGAGGCAGAAAGAGAAAGGCAACGTGCAGAAGGCATTTGATGCCAGGCTAAGGGGTTTGGCCATTATCCAAGAAGACATTGCAAAGTCCTAATAAGGGAATGACGGGCTGAGATCTGAACTTACCTTATAAAGAACTTTCTCCCATGAGAATTAAAGATGCAGTAGTCCAGAGGTGACAAACTGGTAGCCTACGATGTTTGCTTTGGACCAGACATTTTTTTAATTGGCCAACATAAGCATGTGAAACAACTGGAACTCAATAGGAAAACCACTTGGCAGTATCTTTTAAAGGTAAGTAAGTACTCTATGGCTCAGTAATTCACTCCTAGAAATATACCCAACAAAATTGCCTACATCTGTTCACCAGAAGACATGAAGTAGAATATTCATAGCTGACCTATTTTCATAGGCCCAGCCAACAGCAACCTAAATGCCCATCAACAGGAGAGTGGTTGAGTGAGTGGAAGACTATCAGCCATGACAAAGACTATCTACAATTACACACAGCAGTGTGGTGAATCTCGCAAACACAATGTTGAAAGCAAGATGCCAAATCCAAAAGAATACATAGTGTGATTCCATTCATATAATGTACAAAGGCAGGCAAACAGGTAAGTCACCCAACACAGGCACTAAAACTAGGCAGTGTTTGATCAAAAGTCAGAATCTATGCTAGATGATCCAGACTGTTGGATAACCACATGGAAACAGCATTTTTAAAATTCCTCAAGATCCTTCAGGATCTTTGTATACACTCGCACAAGTATCCTCACCACCACTTCACCCTGGGGTTCACATGCCCCATTTTGGAAAATCATGCATTCTTGTAGGCTGGTTGATGGTGCAGGGTGATTGAGGATTTCTAGAGAGGAGAATCCCAAGCCTAATCTAAGGCAGAACTGCTGGTGATAGGCAGGGTTCCGAGGGGAACTGAGAGGGTGAAATCAATAATGGTGAGCAGTTTGCCCCCCCCCCCCGCCCCGTGTCAGGTGTCCTAGGTGCTGGGGATGTAACTGTGAACACGAGAGTTGAGCCACCTGTCCTCATGGGGTTCTCATTCTAGTGGGAGTACGATAAAGTAAACAAGATACTTTCGCATAGCGATGACGCCTTGAAGGAAGGAAAAGTGTCAATATGGAGCGTGCTGGAGGTATGCCGAATGGGGCTGCTGTTGATGGGGTAGTCAGGGAGGGCCTCTGAGGAGAGAAGTGAAGGGTAAGACGTCCTGGGCCTTTGGTGGCTCTGAAGGAGAAGGCTTCAGGAGAGAGGAAACAGCTGGTATAAAGGTCCTGAGGTAGGATCAGCCTTGCTGTGTTTGAAGAAGGGAAATGTGGGTAGAGAAGCAAGCAGTGGTGAGGATGTGTGAGGCGGTGAGGAAGCAGTGAAGGGCTGCAGTGAGAGCTGAGGTCATTGGTCTGGACTCCCAAGTGGAGGTGAGGTCAGGCTGAGAGGTTAATACATGAAGTCAGTTGTTGCCAGAAGACATGAGACCAGATGAGACCTTGTAAAGCAGTCTAGCCAACGAATGTTGGCTGTGGGGAAGGAGATCCCTGGAAGGAGGGATTTGGGCTATCTTTTGGTGGGGGGAGGGGACTGACAGGACTCTTCAGTGGACTGGGGCAAGGGAGAGGAGAGAGACTTTTGGCCATGAGCAATAGAAACCCAATTAGCATAAACAGTAAGGAAATGGACTATCTCCCACAGCAGAATGTTCTGGACTGGAAGATTCAGCAGCTTCATGTGTTCTCACAGCCTAGGTTCTTTTCTCTCTTTTATTGTACCTCTTTCTGAGTTGGCTTCATTCTCGGAGGTGGGATCCCACTTGTCACATCCAGATTTGTAACAGCCAGAGAAAGAATGTCTCTTTTCCCAGAAGCCCTCTCTCGATTGCCTTTACTTCTTGGCTAGAATTGGGTCACATGCAAGGGGAATGGGACACCCTTAGATCAAATCAGACCCACCCGTGGAGTTGGGGGTAGGGCCAGGAGTAGAGGGAATGGATACCTGAGCAAAATAAGGGCTCTGTTAGGAAGGACAAGGTGGGCAATGGGCTGAGAATCATGTGTGTCCACTAGGCTGTGTGGCTGGGGAGCAATTCACCCAGCGAGGGAGGAAAGAAGAGGTGTGCGGGACCGTGGAGAGGGCACATGGAGATTGTAAAGTGCCCCCTACATTGACAACGTATGATGTCACCGATTGTCCTGATGGAGCAGTTTCAGTGAGTGGTAGGACAGAAACCAGGTTGAAGTTAGAAAGTGGAGGGCAGGGGAGGAACTGAGAACGTGTTCCAGCCCCCACTGTGCTGTGCTGCATTATACTGTGTCTCCAGAAGCCGTCTGGGCCAGTGTGTCCAGAGAGTGAAGACGGAAGATAAACTGCGGTAGGTGTGAGATGAGCCTGTGAGCAAGAGCAGGTATAAGGGAGATGATGATCGGAACTGTGAATGCCTACTGTCCACTGCTCTGTTGGATATCCAAGCTGTTGCGGAAGGGTGAGATGCAAGAGAAGCAGAGGAGAGCAAAACTGCTGGGCCCCACGCAGAGCTTTGGATGACCACTATGCTGAATGAGTTGGCTAGAAATGCCAGAACACAGAGAGCCCTAAGATGACCCATAGTCGTAGAAGTCACCATGCAGTGTATGTTTCTAGCCTGGTTGCAAACTTTATGGCTTCATGACTATATAAATAATTATTATTAGCTAAGATAATTGGAATTATTGTTATTATGAGCTTCCTGTTTGTCAGTCCATAGTCCACATTGCTATTTTAGAAAAAACACTAAGCCAGCTACAAATTGTTCATGTTATTCTTTTCTGCCCACAGGTGAATCTTGCCTTTCCAAACATGGAAAGGAAGCTTCTTAATCTGTCCCAGCTGTTGTAGCAAAATCATAGACTGGGTGGCTTATAAACAACAGACATTTATTTCTCACAGTTCTAGAGGCTGGGAAGTCCAAGATCAAGGCTCTGGTAGTTTCCATATTTGGTGAGAACCTGCTTCCCGGTTCATAGATGGCTGTGTTCTCGCTGTGTCCTCAACTTGGAAGAAAGGGGAAAGCAGCTCTCTGGGATCTCTTTATAAGAACACTGATCCCATTCACAAGGGCTCCACCCGCATGACCTAGTCACCTCCCAAAGGCCCCCCCTCCAGATATCATACTAGTGGGGGTTAGGTTTCCACATTTGAATTTTTTTTTTTAAGATTTTTATTTATTTATTGAGAGAGAGAATGACAGAGAGACAGCTTGAGAGGGTGGAGGGTCAGAGGGAGAAGCAGACTCCCTGCTGAGCAGGGAGCCCGATGCGGGACTCAATCCCGGGACTCCAGGATCATGACCTGAGCCGAAGGCAGTCGCCCAGCCAACTGAGCCACCCAGGCGCCCTCCGCATTTGAATTTTTAAAAAATATTTTATTTATTTATTTGTCTGAGAGAAAGAGAGAGCACAAGCAGGGGGAGCGGCAGGCAGAGGAGAAGCAGGCTCCCTGCTGAGTAAGGAGCCCGATGCGGGACTTGACCCCAGAACCCTGCGATCATGTCCTGACTGAAGGCAGACGCTTAACCGACTGAGCCACCCAGGGGCCCCTCAACATTTGAGTTTTGGGAACACACTTTCAGTTCAGGAACACCCCCTGCATCTCTTCCAGATCACTCAGTTTCTGTGGCTTCCAAAGAGAATCACCCCCTGAAATGGGCAGCCACTTCATACTATTTGAGACTTGAGCAGAAATATTCTACTCCATTGTTAAGGGGCACTTGTTATACCCGACTCTTGAGATCACATGAGAGAGTTCCCCTGGCTTTTGTGAACTCTGAAGGCAGAGGCAGTGGTATAAATGTGTTCAGCTGACATGGTTTGAGGGATGCCCCATTCGTAACCTACAGAAGGAAGCCGTTTCCTTTGGTTAGACGTTGCCCCACATATGTGGTTTGGAGTGTTGGCCAGAATAACAATCAAAAGCCAAAAAAAAGAGTTCTCTTAATGCTACTTTTACATTATTCAAATACATTTGACTCGGGAGCAACATGGGTTTGAACTACACGGGTCCACCTATATGCAGATATTTTTCGATATATAGAGTACGGTAAATGTATTTTCTCTTCCATATGATTTTCTTAATAACATTTTCTTTTCTCTAGCTTACTTGATTATAAGAGTACAGTATATAATATATATAACATACAAAATATGTGTTAATTGGCTGTTTATGTTACTGGTAAGGCTTCTGCAACAATAGGCTATTAGTAGTTAAGTTTTGGGGGTGTCAACAGTTATGTTGAGTTTAAGTAGTTAAGTTTTGGGGGTGTCAACAGTTATTTAAAAAAAAAAAAGAAAAAGAAAAATACTGGTAGAACCAAATAACATTTTAAATGTTTTTAAGTCTCTGTTATGCTATGCCCTTCTGAATATGCAAAATTGAGTAGTTTAAAATATAATATTATTATTATTATTTGTGCAGTTAATTTCATTTACTTCTCAAAATTTCACAGGCTTTGGAAAATGTCCAGAAGAAATGTATCTCTAAATAAATATTTCTTTTTTTTTTTTTAAAGATTTTATTTATTTATTTGACAGAGAGAGACAGTGAGAGAGGAAACACAAGCAGGGGGTGTGGGAGAGGGAGAAGCAGGCTTCCCGCCAAAAGGGAGCCGGATGTGGGGCTCGATGCCAGGACCCTGGTATCATGACCTGAGCCGAAGGCAGACGCCTAATGACTGAGCCACCCAGGCGCCCCTGCAGTTTTTTTTTTTTTAAAGATTTTATTTATTAGAGAGAGAGAGAGAGCACAAGCAGGGGGAGGGGCAGAGGGAGAGAGAAGCACACTCCCCGCTAAGTAGGGAGCCTGACTCGGGACTCGGTCCCAGGACCCTAGGATCATGACCTGAGCTGAAGGCAGACGCTTAACTGACTGAGCCACCCAAGGGCCCCAGGAACTAACTATTTTGAAGTGTACATTAGTACATTTACAATGTTGTTCAACTACTACCTAATAGTATTAAACGTGCTATTTTTAAAGATAATTTAACATTTACATTTAAAATTTTTATGAGTGTTTTTTAACTTGTTAAAATTAGCTCAGATTACAAGCTGTCACGTTTTTCTCTTAATCTCCCAGCACACGTGTACACATGCATACGTGTGCACACATTCAAGATTCCTTCTAATTTAGCTATACTGAAATGCAGTTCTCCAGGAGATCCTGAGTCTTCATTCCTCATTAGCTATCTTGGATCCTAAAGCAGGTTGCAAACATACAGGACACATGCAGGTCCCTGACAGCTAATGAGCATCATGAGGCCATGAAATTTCTGAATTTGAGGTCACTGCCTGTGCTTGGCTTGTGCCAGTCACTGAAACAAACAATGCAGATTTTACTTGATTCACCTGAGAGTTGGTGTACCCCTAGTTCTCAATGGAAAGATTGTCAGTCTACTCTTTGATTCAACCCTGCATGTGACCACCACCACCACCATCATCATCACCATCACCATCATCACCATCAGCACCACCACCATCA
>NC_058403.1:6143810-6187073 GCF_002201575.2 Neomonachus schauinslandi | reverse complement strand
ATCACCATCACCATCATCACCATCAGCACCACCACCATCATCACCATGATCATCATCATCACCACCACCACCACCATCATCATTTAGTAAAACCAAGTAGGCAAAGCTAGGAATAGGTAAGTTCAGTTTCCACTACACTGTGACTTCTTTCTATCCCCTCTGTTCTCACTATGTTGGAAAGAGTTGAGGCAGTCTTTCACCTTGCATTTCAGTGCTGCCTTC
The DNA here is from genome assembly GCF_002201575.2 of Neomonachus schauinslandi. Taxonomy (NCBI): domain Eukaryota; kingdom Metazoa; phylum Chordata; class Mammalia; order Carnivora; family Phocidae; genus Neomonachus; species Neomonachus schauinslandi. The sequence goes on along the minus strand of NC_058403.1, from coordinate 6,186,851 downwards.
CGGTGTGCCTGTCTCAAGAGGAATCACCTTGCATTGGCCCCTCTGAATAACTGACCCCAAGTCATTCAAGTTTTGGGCACATTTCTAGTCACTGCTGACATTCCTTTGAATCTCTGACCAAGATTTGGTTTCCGTTAGAGAACTCGTTTCTCCAATCCCAGTCATGATTGGCTGCATATTGACATAACACCCATGGATATAGGTCTTGCTAAATCCATTCTCTGAAGTCCTATGTGTAGGAATTGTCAGAGGCTCCAGGACCTTTCAGTTCTGAACAAGGAATGATTTGATGAAAGCCCCCACTGCTGCTTTCAATGGTGTTTGTATTTTCTGTGCACCTTCCTCTGGATGGCGACCCATTTGTAATGCTATCCCAATCTTTACTTTCTACAGGCTGAATGCCTTTTTTTTTTTTTTTAACTTGACAGTCTAGTGTGATACTTGGATGGAGTTGGTAGAAGCTGTGACTCACTGGGTTCTTCTTTTTCCATTGCTGTACTTGACTCAAGTTTTGAATTAAGGAATGGGGTACTTCCGTGTTCTCTATCTGCCTCATTATAGACCTGCAAGACCTAAAGTTGTGTAAAGATTTAGTTCCTCTATGTGAGTTATATTCCTCAGAATTAAGAGTCACTCTGTTCTTGAGTTGGTGAACAGCTTTGATTATTTAAAGTAGACCATAACCTTATTGGCTCTAGTTCTTTGGATTGTATTTCTCACTGTAATATTAATTCTAGCACTGTTTTTTCCAACCATGTACTTCTCTAAATGGTTCTTCCTCCTTTTGCCTGAGTTCACTACTTCCTGCTTGGTTTGCCTGACAATAAGCAAGTCCTAAACCTGTTGCTCTACATGCTAAGTTGCACTCAACTAAGTTGCACTCAACTTAGGACTTGCTTATTGTTCCACCCTCAATTCCATTTCTAATCTTCCTAAGATTGGGAGGGATTCTTCTGCTGAATTTTGCTGTTTTGGACCATCTTTAAATCTAGCCCTTGGAATGTTGTAAATATTACTGTTGAAACTTGCCATGGTTTGATATCTTGTTTGCCTAGCCACAGGGCTCTTTGATCTTTGACGCTTATCTTTGGTACCATCATCTCTGTTGGTATCTGAGAGTTGAAAGTCCATATCTTGACCAGGATTTCTAATCCAGTTATTTGCATGATTTATGCTGATTTCCAGGAGAAACCAACATTCTTCATTGGATTTGTTCCGCTCACAGATCTCAAAGTTTTTAACAATAAAATTGCCAATTGAACTTTCTTTAGGGATCCCTCAGTCTCTGCTGCATGCCCCACTTTTCCTATTTCTCCAGTCAGGTGTGTCTCTTGACTCATCTAATAGCTATTGTAGTGCCTCTGATTATTTCTCCAATGGTGCTTGGAACCTTAATGGCCTCCCTCTGACATCTCAACACCAAGTTCATGAATAAGCTGGTAAGAGGCTTCTTCTCTGTGGAGTTGCTCTTGCTGTCATCTTGGTTCATTTTCACAATGATATGGTCTTTATAGTAGCCAGAATAACGCCCCCTCCCCCAAATGTCCACCGTTTAATGCCCAGAACCTGTGAATATGTTACCTTATGTGGCCCAAAGGACTTTGCAGATGTAATGAAGTTAAAGATTTTTAAATGGGGAGGAAGATTATCCTGGCTTATCCATCTGGATCCACTTCACTCAATAAGGAGGGACATAGGAGGGTCAGAGATGTGACAATGGAAGCAGAGGTCGGAGTGGCATGATTGCTGGCTTAATCTGAACTAGATATGGACGGATTGATACAGACATGTCCTGGCTTTCATACTTTCTTTCCACATGTTAGTAGAATAATTCAGCCTTTAGTTGTTAGTGCTCTTTTTGAGAGCTATCCAAATGAAGCAATAGGAGAGATCTGAGTTGTTCAAATTGTGTTGTGTTTGAAGGCCAGGTACTGCTGGTTCTCTCCCACCTCTGCTGCACAGTCAAGGACATTCTTCAGGGTTTTTTGTCAAATTCTTGCCTTACCAGGAACTGGTGATCCTCCTCCTTGGGGGATATGGTAGTGCAGGGGGATAGTAGGGGTGGAGAACAGCGATGCCCTCTTCTTCTGCCTGAAAGGTAGACACTGGGGAGGGAGGCAGGGAGGCAGGAGGAGATGCTATCACTTCATGAGGTTGTTTCTCCCTCCTGATTCATCTAAGTCTCTAGTGAGTAGAGGAGCCAGTAGTCTGACTAGAGCTTCGGATGGTCCAGCTGCAGGGAAAAGGGGAGAGACAAGCTCCAAGCCTGTCTTTAGTTTGGTCAGTTCAGCCTCACCTACCAGTCAAGATGCCATTCCATGGGAAGAATTCACTCTACCACTATTGAATACTGCACGTTTTCTTGAAGCAGAAATTGGCAGTGATGAGAGAAAAACTCTCTAAGGGCCTGATATACAAGGGATGCCAGTTTAGATTTCTTTCCAAGTCAGCATGACTGTACATAAACTTTGTTCCAACCAAAGGCCTGCTTTATGGCCCAACCACCCATGGATTTTACACCTGCTTTGTGAATGAGTAGCCTAAAGGAAAACCATGTTGTCCTGAGATATCGATCAATACTTCTACTCCCTGCATTCCTTTGCGATAAGACTTGTGATTCCTCCCTATATGCTAATCTATAATCTTTTGAGCTTTCACAAGATGTAAAAAAAGTATATAACCCTGTAAAAACTATCCATTCTCCAGAGCACTTCCTTCCCTGTGAAGACCATGTTTCCAGGGCAGCTGCCCTAACTTGGGCTCGAATGAAACTTTTCTTTTCTCTTTAAAATTTTTAAAAAGTTTTGTTCATTTTGCATGGACATTTCTTGGCATAGTGGGCAGGATATCAGAGCAGCTAGCCTGAGAAACATCTGGGGGTCCTCCAGGCTTGATGCTTGGTATCAGCAGGGGCCCTTTGTACTCTTCCAGCTTCTTAGCACCTCACAGTTGTATCTGGTGAGTTCTGCTGATATCCAGACACCCTCAACTTAGCAGTCCTCACTTTTTTTTTTTAAGATTTTATTTATTTATTTGAGACAGAGAGAATGAGATACAGAGAGCATGAGAGGGAGGAGGGTCAGAGGGAGAAGCAGACTCCCTGCCGAGCAGGGAGCCCGATGCGGGACTCGATCCCGGGACTCCAGGATCATGACCTGAGCCGAAGGCAGTCGCTTAACCAACTGAGCCACCCAGGCGCCCAACAGTCCTCACTTTTATTCAAGCTGTTAAGGCTCACCGGTAATGTTCTCCAAGTGGGAATAATCTAGAGAGGTTGGTGTTATGAGTAGGTTGTTTTAATTTGACATTATACTAATTGATGTTATTAATATAAGGCTTGAGTAAATTTTCTGGCTAGAAATATGAGAGACTGAATCACTCAGCTCCGAAGAAAGGGGACGCTTGCTCCTTCTGGCCTAAAGGCACTTTCAAGAGACTGAAAGCCCAGCGGAAGTGTCTGAGGGTATTCCTTGAGATGTGTAGGGGTCCCCTAGGGATTTCCTATCTCATAAGGTAATTAGTGATTGGCTCATCTGGGGACACACACATAAGATTGATCACCCAGTGCTTCTAGCCCCACTCAATGGTCTTTTATCTCTCTTTTTTAAGTAGGCTCCACACCCAGCATGGAGCCTAATATGGGGCTTGAACTCACAACACTGAGATCAAGACCTGAACTGAGATCAAGAGTCAGATGCTTAACTGACTGAGCCACCCAGGCGCTCCAGCTCCCTCAATGGTCTTAGAGCTCCCTGGGAGAAACTGAGACACATAAGAGAGTGTATTATGGCTATTTGGAAGTGATACTCACAAGCACTACCCTCTTGATCCATCACAATCAACATCCTTAGATTTTGCTCAAGCCTTATTCCTAAATGGAAACCAAATGAGTAGGGAATTGTGCTTTAAAAGCCAAACAGCTCCCAGAAAACCAACAACCACCCACAGGAACTCCGGCAAGCCATATGTACTACATATATGGAGCCTCTACTTGCAAGTGCTTATTCAAGCAGGAAATTTTTTTTTTTTTTTAACTACATGGGGCTGACCTCACAACCCTGAGATCAAGACCCTGAGACCAAGAGCTGGGCTAAGACCAAGAGTTGGACGCCCAGCTGACAAGCCACCCAGGTGCCCCATGGTAAATTTAACTAAGGATAACCTGTCTCGGATGGCCCAAATGGGGTCCTTTTGACATGTCTAAATTAGTTTTCTTTTTTTTTTTTTAAGATTTTATTTTATTTTAAGTAATCTCTACACCCAATGTGGGGCTTGAACTTATAACACCTAGGTCAAGAGTTGCATAATCTACCAACTGAGCCAGCCAGGTACCCCCCCTCCAAAATTAGTTTTCTTGTGCACACAATTAGAGAAAGCGGGCTGTAAGATTAAGCAACCAGAAAGTAGGAAGCTATTTGGTTGAGTCAGGGAAGCCCTTGGCTTTCGAGAGGAACCAACACTCTCAGAGGTATTCTGGGCCTCATTTGGTTTATTTGTTGCTGTAGCTTTTGGCATCTTTGGACAAGCTCTGTTATATTGTTATATTGGAAAACAGGAAATGACTACTTCACGGATCCATAATTATAATGCTATCTTGCAATTTGATTTGTTTTAATAAAATGGAGATATTTGGAAATTGGGTCTTTAATGTCCTCTCCACAAATATTAATGAAACAAAGGCTAGATTTTGTTTGCATCTTGTTTGTGTATATGTGTCCATGTGTGTTATAAATGTGAGATTTTTTTTCTACCTCCGGATGGTATTGCTAAAATTAATTTGTAAAAGAGCTCTACTTAATTGGCTTAAAGCAAGTGTCTATAAGAATTGGACATTCTCAGTAGGGGAGAGTCCAAGATGGCAGAGGAATAGCAGACCTTAGTTTCATCTGGTCCCAGGAATTCAGCTAGAGAGCTACCAAATCATTCTGAAGACCGCGAACTCAACTGGAGATTGAAGAAAATAGCTGCAACTCTGCAAATAGAAAAGTGACCACTTACTGCAAGGTAAGTGGTGCACAGAAGTGAATCTGAGGCAATATATGGGAAGATAAACTGCATGGGGAGGGAAACTCCATAAGCCAGCTACCAGAAAGTGATAGAACAGCAGAGCACAAAAGCAGAACTTTTACAAGTCTGCTCCAGGGAGGGACATCCCTGCCTGAAACGTGCTCAGGTGATGAAGCAGGGGTAGCATTCTAGATGAGACAGTGTGGTCCCAGGATCCCTGGGGGCACAGGAAGACCAGGGGTGCCTGAGCATAGCAGAGTTCCCAGGCATTGGAGCGGGGCAGCTGGCTGCGATCAGTGAGCCCTGGAGAGAGCTCTCAGCTCAGGGTTGCCATAAACCACAAACCATGGCATGTTCGGGTGACTGCTCTCTGAGCAGGGGCCCAACAAATGGCAGAAACAGCAAGGCCCCCCCTTCCTCCCCAGAGAGGAGCGGTGCGGGAGCGCACCATAGAGTCTGCAGGGTTTGGAGACTCGACATGGGGTCGCGTGCCTGAGATAGAAACACTCGCGGTCACAGGCTGGGTGAGCATGGAGTGCTGATGGAGCCCAGGGAGATAGGAGAGATTGACTACTTTTCTCTGAGGGTGCACTGAGTAGTGGGGCCCTGAGGTTTTGGCTCCAGGGCCAGAGATTGGGAGGCTGCCATTTTCACTCTTAACCTCTAAAGCAGCACAGAAAACCTTCAGGGAACAAAAGCCACATAGAGCAATTGGGGCAAATTAGTTAGCCTGGCCCCTGGCAAGGGTGGTGCAGCTCCATCCAGGGCAAAGATACTTGAGAATCAATGCAACAAACCCCTCCCCCAGAAGATCAGCAAGAATATCCAGCCAAGACCAAGTTTACCAATCATAGTGAACTGCAAAATTCCAGTGCTAGGGGAATATAGCATATACAGTTCATGGTTTTTTTCCCCACGATTCTTTAGTTTTTCAATTTTAATTTTTTCCCCTCTTTCCTTTTTCAACCAATTCCTTATTTTATCAACTCTTTTTAAAAATCTTTTTTAATTTTAATTTTAATTTTTATTTTTTTCTATCCTTTCATTGTATTTAATTTTATTTTTGTGTATATATATATATATATATATATATATATATATATATACAAGTTTTTCTTTCTTTACACTTTTGGGATGCAGTTTCTTCTAACAGACCAAAATACACCCAGAATCTAGTATATGGCTCTGTTCTCTTCATCTGTCTGATCATATTCTCTTGTATTTTTTTTCTTTCCTCTTCTTTTTCCTTTTTCCTTTTTTTTTTTTTTTGGTTAAAGTCTTTTTTAATTTTCATCTTTACAGTTACATTCTATCCATCCAATGTATTTAATTTTATTTTTGTATATATATGTTTTTCTTTCCTTAAAATTTTGAGATGTAGTCTTCTAACAAACTGATGAAAATACACACAGTATATAGTATATTGCTCTGTTCTGTTCACCTGTCTGTTTATATTCCTTATTTTTTTCTTTTTTTTTCTCTTTTTTCATTTTTACATTCTAGCCTTTTGTTGTATTTAATTTTGTTTTTGTACATATATTTTTCTTTCTTTAAATTTTGGGATCTAGGGCGCCTGGGTGGCTCAGTCGTTAAGCGTCTGCCTTCGGCTCAGGTCATGATCCCAGGGTCCTGGGATCGAGTCCCACATCGGGCTCCCTGCTCGGCAGGAAGCCTGCTTCTCCCTCTCCCACTCCCGCTGCTTGTGTTCCTGCTCTCGCTATCTCTGTCTCTGTCAAATAAATAAATAAAATCTTTAAAAAAAAAAATTGGGGGATCTAGTTTTCTAACAAACAGACCAAAATACACACAGAATCCAGTGTATTGCTCTATTCGTTTCACCTGTCTGATTACATTTTCTTAAAAAAAAAAAATTTTTTTTTTTTCAAGAAACAAGATGAAACCAGAGAGGGAGACAAACCATAAGAGACTCTTAATCTTAGGAAACAAACTGAGGGTTGCTGGAGGGGAGGAGAGTGGCAGGATGGGGTAACTGAGTGATGGACATTGGGGTAACTGGGTGATGGACACTATATAAGACTGATGGATTGTAGACCTGTATGCCTGAAACAAATAATACATTATATGTTAATCAAAAAAAATTTAGTTTTGGTTTTGGGTCTCTCCTGATTTGTTTAGTGTGTAATTCTCTGGGGTCGTTGTTGCCATTTTAGTATTTTGTTCTCTAATTCATCTATACTTCTCTGGACAGAATCAAGACAGAAAAACTCACCTCAAAAAAGAGAACAAGAGGCAGTACTCACTGCCAGGGACCTAATCAGTATGGATATAAGTAAGATGTTGGAGCTAGAATTCAGAATAACAATTATACAGATAGTAGCTGGGCTTGAAAAAAGCATAGAAGACACTAGAGAATCCCTTCCTGGAAAAATAAAAGAACTAAGATCTAATCAAGTCAAAATCAAAAAGGCTATTAATGAGATGCAATAAAAATGGAGGCTCTAACTGCTAGGATAAATGAGACAGAAGAGAGAATTAGTGATATAGAAGACAAAATGATGGAGAATAAAGAAGCTGAGAGAAAGAGAGATAACTACTGGATTACAAGGGGAGAATTCCAGAGATAAGTGATACTATAAAGCAAAACAATATTAGATTAATTGGGATCCCAGAAGAAGAGAAAAGAGAGAGAGAGGGCCAGAAGATATGTTGGAGCAAATTATAGTGGAGAACTTCCCTGATCTGGGGAAGGAAACAGGCATCCAAGTCCAAGAGGCACAGAGGAACCCCCTCAAAATCAATAAAAATAGGTCAACACCCCGACATACAGTAGTGAAACTTGCAAATCTCAGAGACAAAGAGAAAATCCTGAAAGCAGCTCAGAACAAGAGGTCTGTAACCTACAAGGTAGAAACATCAGATTGGCAGCAGACCTATGCAGAGTCCTGGTAGGCCAGAAAGGACTGGCATGATATATTCAGGGTACTAAATGAGAAAAATATGCAGCCAAGAATACTTTATCCAGCTAGAACGTCATTCAAAATAGAAGGAGAGATAAAAAGCTTCCAGGACAAACAGAAACTAAGGCTGTCATTCAAAATAGAAAGAGAGATAAAAAGCTTCCAGGACAAACAGAAATATTGCCCTACAATAAATATTAAAAGGGATCCTTCAAGCAAAGAGAGAGCCCAAAATAACATAGACCAGAAAGGAACAGAATCAATATACAGAAAGAGTGACTTTATAGGTAATACAATGGCACTAAATTCATCTTTCAATAGTTACTCTGAATGTAAATGGTCTAATGCCCCAATCAAAAGACACACGGTATCAGACTGGATAAAAAAGCAAGACCCATTGATATGCTGTCTGCAAGAGACTCATTTTAGACCCAAAGACACCTCCAGATTGAAAATGAGGGGGTGGAAACCATTTATCATGCTGATGGACATCAAAAGAAAGCTGGGGAGACAATCCGTGTATCAGACAAATTAGATTTTTAAACCAAAGACTGTAATAAGAGATGAAGAAGGACACTATATCATAATTAAAGGGTCTATCCAACAAGACGATCTAACAATTGTAAATATTTATGCCCCTAACATGGGAGCAGCCAATTATATAAGCCAATTAATAAGAAAATTAAAGAAACACATCAATAATAATACAATAATAGTAGGGGACTTTAACATCCCACTCACTGCAATGGACAGATCATCTAAGCAGAAGATAAACAAGGATATAAGGGCTTTGAATGACACACTGGACCAGATGGACTTCACAGATATATTCAGAACATTCCATCTTAAAGCAACAGAATATACATTTTTCTTACATGCACATGGAACGTCCTCCAGAATAGATCACATCTGGGGTCACAAATCAGGTCTCAACCAGTACCAAAAGATTGGGATCATTCCCTGCCTATTATCAGACCACAATACTTTAAAACTGGAACTCAATCATAAGAGGAAATTTGGAAAGAACTCAAAAAGATGGAGGCTAAAGAGCATACTATTAAAGAATGAATGGATCAACCAGGAAATTAAAGAAGAATTTAAAAAATTCATGGAAACAAATGAAAATGAAAACACAACTGTTCAAAATCTTTGGGATGCAGCAAAGGCAGTCCTAAGAGGGAAGTATATAGCAACACAAGCCTTTCTCAAGAAACAAGAAAGGTCTCAAATACACAACCTAACCCTACACCTAAAGGAGCTGGAGAAAGAACAGCAAATAAAGCCTAAACCCAGCAGAAGAAGAGAAATACTAAAGATCAGAGCAGAAATCAATGAAATAGAAACCAAAAGAACAGTAGAACAGATCAACGAAACTAGGAGCTGGTTCTTTGAAAGAATTAATAAGATTGATAGACCCCTGGCCAGATTTATTAAAAAGGAAAGAAAAAGGACACAATACATAAAATAAAATCATGAATGAAAGAGGAGAGATCACAATCAACACTGAAGTAATACAAACAATTATAAGGACATATTATGAACAACTATATGCCAACAAATTAGGCAACCTGGAAGAAATGGATGCATTCCGAGAGACATATAAACTACCAAAACTGAAACAGGAAGAAATAGAAAGCCTGAACAGACCCATAACCAGCAAGGAAATTGAAGCTGTAAACAAAAATCTCCCAACAAACAAGAGTCCAGGGCCAGATGGCTTTCCAGGGGAATTCTACCAAACATTTAAAGAAGAAATAATACCTATTCTACTACAGCTGTTTCAAAAAATAGAAATGTAAGGAAAACTTCCAAACTCTTTCTATGAGGCCAGCATTACCTGATCCCCAAACCAGAGAAAGACCCCATCAAAAAGGAGAATTACAGACCAATATCCCTGATGAACATGGATATAAAAATTGTTACCAAAATACTAACCAGTAAGTTCCAACAGTACATTAAAAGGATTATTCACCATGACCAAGTGGGATTTACTCATGGGCTGCAAGGGTGGTTCAACATCTGCAAATCAATCTATATGATACACTACATAAATAAAAGAAAGGGACAAGAACCATATGATCCTCTCAACACATGCAGAAAAAGCATTTGACAAAGTACAGCATCGTTTCTTGATTAAAACTCTGCAGTGCAGAGATAGAGGGAACATACCTCAGTATCATAAAAGCCACATAAAAAATCCCATAGTGAATATCATTCTCAATGGGGAAAAACTGAAAGCTTTTCCCCTAAGCTCAGGTACATGGCAGGGATGTCCACTCTCACCACTGCTATTCAACATAGTACTAGAAGTCCTAGCCTCAGCAGTCAGAAAACAAAAAGAACTAAAAGGCATCCAAATTGGCAAAGAAGAAGTCAAACTCTCACTCTTTGCAGATGACATGATACTCTATGTGGAAAACCCAAAAGACTCCACCCCAAAAATGCTAGAACTCCTACAGGAATTCAGCAAAGGGGCAGGATAGAAAATCAATGCACAGAAATCTGTTGCATTTCTATACACTAACAATGAGACAGAAAAAAAAGAAATTGAGGAGTTGATCCTATTTACAATTGCACCCAAAACCATAAGATACCTAGGAATAAACCTAACCAAAGGATTTCAATCCTTACCATAGAATCTATACTCAGAAAACTATAGAACACTCATGAAAGAAATGGGGGAAGACACAATGAAATGGAAAAACGTTCCATGCTCATGGATTGGAAGAATACATATTGTTAAAATGTCTATGTTACCTCGAGCAATCTATACATTCAATGCAATCACTATCAAAATACCATCAACTTTTTTCACAGAGCTGGAACAAATAATCCTAAAATTTGTATGGAACCAGAAAAGACTCCGAATAGCCAAAGGAATGTTGAAAAAGAAAACCAAAGCTGGGGGCATCACAATTCTGGACTTAAAGCTCTGCTACAAAGCTATAATCATCAAGACAGTATGGTACTGGCACAAAAACAGACACATAGGTCAATGGAACAGAATAGAGAGCCCAGAAATGGACCCTCAACTCTATGGTCAACTAATCTTCATAAAAGCAGAAAAGAATATCCAATGGAAAAAAGACAGTCTCTTCAACAAATGGTGTTGGGAAAATTGGACAGCCACATGCAGAAGAATGAAACTGGACCATTTCCTTACACTATACCCAAAAATAGACTCAAAATGGATGAAAGACCTAAATGTGAGACAGGAGTCCATCAACATCCTAGAGGAGAACAAAGGCAGCAACCTCTGTGACCTCAGCCACAGCAACTTCTTGCTAGATAAATCTCCAAAGGCAAGGGAAACAAAGGCAAAAATGAACTATGGGGACTTCATCAAGATAAAAAGCTCTTGCACAGCAAAGGAAACCGTTGAGAAAACCAAAAGACAACCAACAGAATGGGAGAAGATATTTGCAAATGTCTTATCAGAGAAAGGGCTAGTATCCAAAATCTATAAAGAGCTTACCAAACTCAACACCCAAAGAACAAATAATCCAATCAAGAAATCGGCAGAAGACATGAACAGACATTTCTGCAAAGACATACAAATGACCAAAAGACATGTGAAAAAAATGTTCAACATCACTCAGCATCAGGGAAATACACAATCAAAACCACAATGAGATAACACACCACACCAGTCAGAATGGCTAAAATTAACAAGTCAGGAAACGACAGATGTTGGCAGGGATGCGGAGAAAGGGGAACCCTCCTACACTGTTGGTGGGAATGCAAGCTGGTGCAGCCACTCTGGATAACAGTATGGAGGTTCTTCAAAAAGTTGAAAATAGAGCTACCCTAAGACCCAGCAATTGCATTACTGGGTATTTACCCCAAAGATACAAATGTAGTGATCTAAAGGGGCACCTGCACCCCAATGTTTATAGCAGCAATGTCCACAATAGCCAAACTGTGGAAAGAGCTCAGATGTCCATCGACAGATGAATGGATAAAGATGTGGTATATATACACAATGGAATACTACTCAGCCATCAAAAGAATGAAGTCTTGCCATTTGCAATAACATGGATGGAGGTAGAGGGTATTATGCTAAGCAAAATAAGGCAATCAGAGAAAGACCATTATTATATGATCTCACTCATTTGTGGAATTTAAAAAACAAGACAGAGGCTCATAATGGAAGGTAGGAAAAAATAAAAGAAGATGAAATCACAGAGGGAGATAAACCGTAAGAGACTCTTAATCATAGGAACAAACTGAGGCTTTCTGGAGGGGCAGGAGGATGGGGTAACTGAGTAATGGACTTTAATAAGGAGGGCACATGATGTAGTGAGCACTGAGTATTATATAGGACTGATGAATCACTTACCTCTACCTGTGAAACCAATAATACATTATATGTTATTTAATTGTATTTAAATTAAAAATAAAAACAGAACAAAACAAAACAAAAAACGAATTGAACCTTCTAAAACTCAGAAAGATAGAGACTAACCCAAATGTTTTTCATGTTTACATGATCTGGAAAAATGTTCAACATTAAAACTAGTTTAAGTTGTCAGTTTAAATAAAATAGACATGTCTTTAGAGATATCTGCATTAAACATAAAACTCTTATTCTAATAAGGTTTACTAAAGGTCAGATAAGCTCGTGTCATCTCTGGTGCCATTTTCAGCAAAAAATAACTTAAAATAATGGTTTACTTTGTCTGTCTCATGATCTTTTCCTGGGTAATTGTTATGAGCAAATAGGGTAAGTAAATAAAAAGGTTTATAACTTTCAAAATCTTTGGTAACCTGAAACTTTGAAGTGTTGCTATGTTAAATGATAAATTGGGTTGAATTCATTGGATATCTAGGTCTTTGCCAAATAAGATAGAATACTAGAGTATTGATTACTGAATGTAGGTTTGTCTGCTTTTGCCTTCTTATTGCAGAGAAACTGGGAATATGTGGTTCTGTTTGGTAAACATGCTTTGTGTTTTACTGAAAGTTATACTATAAAAAAAACACATTAGCTAGAAATCATGAAATGTATTCAGAAATTTCTTGTGTAAAGTATTCTGGTGTAACAGTTCACAAGTGGTTACTACTTAATTTTTACTAGAAATTACTAGAAATTAAGGTTTCTTTTTTTAATTTTTATTTTTTTTATAAATCTATAGTTTTATTAAGACAAAAACTGACAATGTGGTATGAAGTTTACATTTAAACAAAGTTTCCACAGAAACCTAACACATGCCTAAAAAGATTTTACAATGGAGTTCTAGAATGCAGGTCTAGACAATGTCAAGAACTGATGGATCTCATGACTCAAAACAGCATATTGGGTATTAGTTAATTCTTAGGCTTAAAAAAATGTTTTATTTTGTTTTGTGTTTTAAAGTGAACCACTGCCCCAGTATGAAAGTTTAATCTTCTCCTGAGACCAGGGCTTTTGAAATCCTTCCACTCTTGAAGTGATTCAATGAACTTGTGCTGTCAGTGACTGAACCCTGCCACCAATGATTGATTTCAGAGTTCAAAGTTCAAATCACAGGCTCCATGAGTTTTCCACCCTAAGAGCAGGGGCCTTTGTCTTTCTCTGCTCTCCCACTTTCTATACTACCCTCTTCCCCTCCCCAAATACCTCAGGCAGTGGCGTGGATGGACAAGCTGATGTTTAAAACTTCATAATTGGAAAAGAAAGGGTCTTCTTATCAATTTCAAGAATTAGCACCTCTAAGACAGAACAATCTGCCTATGTATACACTCCAATAAGACTTTTCCTCTTCAACCAGTTTCCATCCCCAAAATGGCAGTTTTGGTAACTTATTAACTGGCTTAGTCCTTTGTTGGGAACAGCGTTAAGCTCAGGTGGGGAACACCTTGGCTTAAAGTTTCGGGCATTCCCAGCTTTTAAACAGCTTTTAAACAGTCTCTCACAGTCCTCATTTAGGTCGCCAACTACATTTTTTTGAAAAGATAAAATATTCTGGACACAGAACCGAATCACCACAAGTTTGTTCTTTCCATTGTTTCACCATTTCCCCAATCAGGTCCCAAATTTTAACAAAATGATCCTACCCATCTCTGTTCCTTCCCACCCCCAACCCTCCCACCCCCAAATGATACACCAGTAATAGCCAGTAATAGCCAAAAACTACACACATGCTACACTGTAAAAATGCAGAGTTAACACTATTGGGAAGAAGGCTGTGGGTTGTGGAGGTGCGCTCTGAAGATCTACAGTATCTGTTGCTCTCCCACACACCCATTCTGCAAGTTCTGTCCTTCATGGAAGGCCCTTTGCCTTTCTCAGCAAAGCACAGAATGGGCTGCCTTACAACACTTCTCCTCCTTCCCCTCCGCTGGGATGGGTGTGCCAACTACACAGCATGGAAAGGCTTTAAAACGCTTGGGCTGCTGTAGGGCACACGATACTGGCTCTTCAAAGGACATCTTCTCAAGCCACCTCTATGGTGTCAAGACAAGTAGAACTCCTTCCCTCCCCACTTGAATCCCACAGTCGGATGTGGCGGGGCAGGTACTCAGGAGACTTAATTCTTGTCATCTTTTTTGTCATCGTCCTCCGAGGGGCAAGAATGCCACATCAGGCTTTCCTCATAGAAGGATATGACCACCTGCGGGCACTTGACGTTGGCTTCCCTGGCAGGGACTAGGTCAGCCTCATCAGCATTTTCCATTTCATCAGGAACATGAGTTCTCCACTGGGGTCTGTAGCTCCAGTACTACGCTCTGGCTCCAACCCCCGGGCAAAGCCTCGTGGCTTTTCTGGCTCTTCTTTCTTCTTCTTCGGTTTGCTCTCTTCTCCCTTATCTTCAGAATCAGAGTCAGCTTTGCGTTTGCCTCCCTCTGATTTATCTGTCTCATGTGCTGTTTTCTGTGACTGTAGAAACTCGGCAATGAGATCAGGGCAATCCAGGTTCTCTTCTGGCCCCCACGTGTTACCCTCGTCCGAGAACCCCTTCCACTGGAGGAGGTCCTCCACTTTGCCCTTTACCACTCGGTGGTCAAGAACTTTTTCCACCACAGGTTCCTCTTCCTCCTCTTCTAGCACCTTCTCCACTTTCTTCTTGTTTTGTTTCTTCCCCATAGTGCCCGCCAGCTTTCTCGTCTAAAGGGTGATGCGGCTCAGAGCAGCGCGCGAGAGCCCGAGAGGAATCGGTGCCGCGCTAATTGCGCGCCCCGGCGAGTCCGCCGGGGAGTGGCGCCCAGAAAAGCAACAAGGCACCCGCAGCCGCAGGCGAACCCCTCACTGAAGCGGCGGACCGCAGGCCCCGGCCAACGGCCCTCCCCTCACCCAAACACTTTTTTTTTTTTTTAAAGATTTTATTTATTTTTTTGACAGAGAGAGAGACAGCGAGAGAGGGAACGCAAGCAGGGGGAGCGGGAGAGGGAGAAGCAGGCCTCCCACAGAGCGGGGAGGCCGATGCGGGGCTCGATCCCAGGACCCTGGGATCATGACCTGAGCTGAAGGCAGATGCTTAACCAACTGAGCCACCCAGGCACCCCGGAAATTAAGGTTTCTAAGCATTCAGAATTCTGATAAATATTTGAGACTGCTAGAAAATGATAAAGAAACCAACTCTGTATATAAGGAAAGTAAGATGTGTTTTTGGTAAGAAAGGTATGAGGAATGGGAACATATTTTTGTTGAGGGAAAGGAAAGTAATTTTGTCCTAAAATGAGACTGGTTATTTAGAGAGAGAAGGCTAAGGACAAAAATCTGAATGAAGAAAGGAGTTGTAGGTTTGTGACGGGAAATCTTTGGAAACGAATTTTATGCATGGTCAGGGCTAATTAAGATAGGAATGAATGAGTTTTAAATGTACATTAATATAAGATTGACATTTGGCCTTTTTCTCTGTTAAAAAGTCAAAGTTTTCTAGGATTGTTGGTCTGCTCTTGAGAAGAAATTATAAACAAAGTTTTTCTTATCTACCACCCCACAAAAAAAACAAACAAACCCATGCTTGCTATGCTTTGTCTCTATCAGGTCTTTGATTACTTAAGAAAGCTAAGACTTTTCAGTATTGAAAGGAGCTAAGTTTTGCTAATGACTGGGTAACCTCTTGTATTTGTCTTTAGAATTTAGGCATTGCCACGTTGGTTGAATAGATAATTAAATATTAAGTTTTATAACCATCTGTAATCCTATTTAGTCATGTGCTTTAAAACCATTTGAGGTTTTTAACAGAACTTCCCAAAGATTTGAATTCTAAATGAAATCCTTTTCACTAATTAGGCTTGCTTATTTGTTGTGTTAAGTCATATGGGAAACATTGTTAAATGACAATAAACCTTCTTAGGTTATATTGTATGGGCAAATGCTATAACTATTTTTAAAGATTTATTTATTTTGAGAGAGAGAGAGAGCGCATGCGCGTGTGTGAGTGGGGGGAGGGGCCGAGGGAGAGGGAGAGAGAGAATCCCAAGCAGACACCCCACTGAGCATAGAGCCCCACACAGGGCTCAGTCCCACAACCCTGAGATCATGACCTGAGCCAAAATCAAGAGTCGGATGCTCAACCAACTGAACCACCAGGGCACCCTGAAATGCTATAACTATTTCAGAAATTACATGAAATTCCTAAAATTTTAGTATGTCCTGGTGTAAGGTCATCACTTGACATTCTAATTATTGATGTGTTGTATGTCACCGAAACAACTGGATTTCTTTGTCAACTGCATTATAATGAACTCTCATCACATCTTTAACCATGTCCATTTTGAGTCTTTTTGCCATTTGTAGTTATTGTTCCGATGCTTTTGAAAATGTGTTTCATCTTTAATGAGATTCATGAAATGGACTTTTTGACCAACCCAGGTTTCTGATGTCTTTTAGATCATAAAACTAAGCTGAGTGAGAATTTCCAGTAGTGGGAAAACTGCATTCAAACAGAACAAGAATTAATAAGATGGGACTGAATGAATTGAGGAAGATTATTAATGATTTTTATGACTCTTGTTTAGAACATTACTGGTCTTTTATTTATTTATTTATTTATTTATTTATTTATTTATTTACTAAGTAGGCTCCATGCCCAGCATGGAGACCAACGTGGGGCTTGAAGTCATGACCCTGAGATCAAGAGAAACATTACTGGTCCTTTAAAGTCTACTCTTCCAGATTTAAGGAAACCTTTTCTCTTAAGATACCTATGACTCAGAGAAATATGATAAAATACACCTTTGTGAACAAATTGAAACATTTATCTTTTCTCTCTACCTAAAACCCTCCAAAATTCAGAAACTCTCAGTGAGTATTCTTTCTTTCATGGCAGTTATAATCATCTGCATAAGTTCAATAAGAATCTGTTCTCCTTGTAACAGGACACCATTGGAAACATTGGTTATTTTACCAAGAGTTTGACTGGAATGTCATATTTGAGAGAGATATGCATAGACTCAGATACGACCAGACAACTTTAAGGAACTAAGGTTGACTTTCTGGAGCCAATAAAGTCCCTTGGAAATGTTGGCCTGCTATCTTGCTTGCAGAGTTCCCAGCAGCCTTACCAGGTGAGTAAAGAATGTCACTTCCTGGCAGGTTACAGGAGCCTCAGGATATTTTGGGGACCTCAAGAAGAGGAATTCACCTAAATCTATAGGTATTGCAGGCAAATCTGACAGCAAGAATTTGGTTTGGCTTCTGGCCTTGAGAGGCTATTAAAAGTTCAATCTAAAATTCCTGATACAAAAGTTCCAAGAGCACCTGGGTGGCTCAGTCGGTTAAGCGTCTGCCTTCGGCTCAGGTCATGATCCCAGGGTCCTGAGATCGAGCCCCACATCGGGCTCCTTGCTCAGCAGGGAGTCTGCTTCTCCCTCTCCCTCTGCTCTTCCCCCCAGCTCGTGTTCTCTCTTTCTCTCACTCACTCTCTCAAATAAAAAATCTTAAAAAAAAAAAGTTCCAGCAAAGCAGATTTTAAAAACCTTATTTGGTCAATCACTATTCTTACTCTGCTTATGTAAGTAATAAGGCCAAGTTTATTAAAACTGGATTTATTTTGCAAAGAAATTAGTAATAATTTGGCGATTTTTGGTAAAAATGAGGGTGATTATAGAAAGAACATGTTTCAATAGCACATCTTTGTAGCTATTAGATTTTAATACTATTCATTATAAACTGGACTTGATTCTGATTTTTTTTTTTTAAGATTTTATTTTTTTTTTTTTTTTATTTTTTTTTTTTTAAGATTTTATTTATTCATTTCAGAGAGAGAGAATGAGAGAGAGCACATGAGAGGGGGGAGGGTCAGAGGGAGAAGCAGACTCCCCGCCGAGCAGGGAGCCCGATGCGGGACTCGATCCCGGGACTCCAGGATCATGACCTGAGCCGAAGGCAGTCGCTTAACCAACTGAGCCACCCAGGCACCCTAAGATTTTATTTATTTATTTGACAGAGAGAGACACAGCTAGAGAGGGAACACAAGCAGGGGGAGAGGGAGAGGGAGAAGCAGGCTCCCCACTGAGCAGGGAGCCCGACGTAGGCTCAATCCCAGGACCCTGGGATCATGACCTGAACCAAAGGCAGACACTTAATGACTGAGCCACCCAGGCGCCCCTTGATTCTGATTTCTTTTGGTGTCCTCCAATGCCTGGCTACAACTCTTCAAACTAACACTTTGATTTTTCTCCCACCTTTCTGACTTAGAATCATTTGAGAATTAAAACTGTCCTTTTCCCTGAAGCTCTGCAAACTGGAAAAAATAAATGATGTAAAGAAGTCACCGCAATAGCTCACGAATAGACAAAATCTTTGTGTCTAATTGTTTAGTGGGGCACTGAAGGATCATCAGAGACATTTGAGCTACAAACTAGGATGAGGGGTAGGTGGCAACAGTAAAGACTGCTTTCCCAAGATTTGGGACCAGGCTTGTATTTCTACTCTTTTTTTTTTTTTTTAAATTGTGGTATTAGAAGATAGTAAATCTACTTGTTTGCTTTCACCTCCCCCTTTATTATGTCCTGATAAAATATCATGGTTACTTGCAGATTTAACTAATATAACTTTGAATATTATCGGAGTACTTTATTATAATGAGAACTTAGATGAAATATTTATGAACTTTTGGACTTACTCTAATGTTCCTGTAGCTACACTGGTGCTTATAAATTACCTCTATTAGGAAAAGCCTTTCAAGAAGTGCTACATAACTCAGATTTAACCTACAGTATATATAATACTCAACAGATTGACCATTGTGTCTCTATAAACTTAGATGATAATGTATGAAGAAAGGTCCCCAGGTACAACGGGAGAAACTTAGCAACCGCTTGTCCAACATGCCGAATTATCCAGTGTACTCACAAACCATGTTTTTGTAGATGGAGCGACCTAAGACAAAACAAGGAAAAACAGTGGGCATCTATCAAAGATGCTACTTTAGGAGTGACTTGGTGGATTCAGCCATCTCCTAAATCTAACTTTGCCATTCATCCCAAAAGATTCTGAGGTAACTATGGGTCAATGGCCGCAGAAACCCAAAATGTACAGCTCTCCTAATCTGTGGAAAAATCATTAAAGACCCTTGTAACTTATATAAATGTTCAATTACTGCCTTGGTATCCAAACTTATGGCTAACTAGACTTATTTCAGTGTCATAGTGGGAATAGAAACTATTATAAATACCACCAAAGTTCTTGCCATTGGAGGAAGATGGGCCTTAATAGGCAGTGATTCTTACTGGATTCCTGTATCTTCTGATATCTGTGAATTCAGGAGAAATATATGGTTAGGCCCTAAACAACAATGGAGCCCTGAATTCACTCCAACTTGGCCTGTACAAACTAACGTATGGTATATGGGAAAAGAAGATGTTGTTGGGAAGGTTTTCAAAACACCTCTGCAGGGGTGTCTGGGTGGCTCAGTTGGTTAAGTGTCTGCCTTCAGCTCAGGTCATGATCTCAAGGTCCTGGGATTGAGACCCGTGTTGGGCTCCCTGCTCAGTGGGGAGTCTGATTCTCCCTCTCCCTCTGCCCCTTGCCCTCCCCCTGCTTGTGCTCACTCTCTTACTCTTTCTCTCTCTCTCACTCAAATAAATAAATAAATTCTTAAAAAAAAAACCCACCTCTGTAATACTCCTTGATTTATTTTGTAACAAGAGTACTTTTCATCCTAACTCTACTCCTATATGGTGTAATACTGGCCTTCTATCTCAAATAGAACTGCCTGATTCTAACAAAAATCATACTAATATTGATATTCATGACCAAATGTTTTGGGAGATAGAATCACAACCACCACAAGATGTAATATCTATGGAAACTAACTGGCCAGAGAAATTGTTACATATAATAACAGAAAATTTGGGCGCCTGGGTGGCTCAGTTGGTTAAGCGACTGCCTTCGGCTCAGGTCATGATCCTGGAGTCCCGGGATCGAGTTCCACATCGGGCTCCCTGCTCAGCGGGGAGTCTGCTTCTCCCTCTGACCCTCCCCCCTCTCATGCTCTCTCTCTCTCCCAAATAAATAAATAATCTTAAAAAAAATAACAAAATTTAATTACCATTTTAAACCAATCAGCTCAAACATATCACAAGGCACAAATAACTACAGATAAAGGAAATAGATACTCAAGTTAATTCAATATTACAAAATACCTGTAATGGATTTTTTTTTTTAAAGATTTTATTTATTTATTTGACAGAGAGAGACACAGAGAGAGGGAACACAAACAGGGGGAGTGGGAGAGGGAGAAGCAGGCTTCCCGCAGAGCAGGGAGCCCGATGCGGGGCTCGATCCCAGGACTCTGGGATCATAACCTGAGCCGAAGGCAGACGCCTAACGACTGAGCCACCCAGGCGCCCCTGTAATGGATTTTTTGGAGGGATTCTTTTTCTAATTCTGTACCTAGTCCCCATTATTTGCTTCAAATGTTATTAATTGGATTTTTATTGCTATTTTTGTATTTATGTTATAAATGTTACAAAAATGCAAAGGCAAAAATTCATTACAAAGCACACATACAATGTTGGCATGACGATTCAATCTGATTGAAAAAATATATATATACTGTAATATTCCCTGTTAAAGGCCATTCTGTTGACAACCCCCCCCCCCACACACACATAGACTCCTAGGTGACTTAAATCCAACCTAGCGTTGAGGGACATGATGGGCCCACGGCAGGTAAGCAATCACTCAGGCATCAAGGGGCAAAATAATGATCACCAATGCTTTCTGTCGAAAGATTATTGATCAAAAGGGGGAAATGATGAGAGAAAAACTCTCTAAAGCCCTGATATACAAGGAACGCCATTTCAGATTTCTTTCTCAGTCAACACGACTCTTAAGAAACTTTGTTCAAACCAAAAACTTGATTTATGGTCTGCCACCCATGCATTGTACATCTGCTTTGTGAATAAGTAGCCTGAAGGAGAACCATCTTGTCCTTAAGATACTGATCAATCCTGCTGTTCTCGGCATTCCTCTGTGATAAAACTCATGATTCCTGCCTATATGCTAATCTGTAAGCTTTTGAGCCTGTACAAGATGTAAAAAAAGTATATAACCCTGTAAAAACTTTTCTAGAACGCTTTCTTCCTTGTGAGGAGCATGTTTCCCAGGCAACTGTCCTAACTTGGGCTCCAGAAAACTCTTTCTTACTTTTAGAAATTCTAAAAGGTTTGCTCATTTTGCGAAGAGAGTAGAACCACAGCTCCTTGATTCCCTTGATTGGAATTTGTTCTCAAAATCCAACCTAGGGCGCCTGGGTGGCTCAGTCGTTAAGCGTTTGCCTTCGGCTCAGGTCCTCATTCCAGGTTCCTGGGATAGAGCCCCTCCTACGGGCTCCCTGCTCCCGGGGAAGCCTGCTTCTCTCTCTCCCACTCCCCCTGCTCGTGTTCCCTCTCTCGCTCTCTCTCTATCAAATAAATAAAATCTTAAAAAAAAAAAAATCCAACCTTGGCAGAAGGGGCAACTAAATATTTTATTTTTATTTATTATTTATTTTTAGAGAAAGAGTGGACCCACGCACACACATGGAAGGGTGGGGTGGGGGTGGGGAGGGGCGGGGATGGGGGTGGGGAGGGGCAGAAGGAGAGAGAGAGTCCTAAGCAGGCTCCACACTAAGTGGGGAGCCCAGATGTCACAACTCTGAGATCTTGACCTGAGCCAAAATCAAGAGTCAGAGGCTTAACCACTGAGTTGCCCAAGCGCCCCCAGCTAAATATCTTTTGCTTTATCTACTATATGCAAACATGAATTGGGATTATTTTGCCATAAAACTTCATTTCACCTAAACTTAGGTTATTACAGGCTGATTGTAAACAGTGCCTTCTGATTAATACTTATTTTTTAGGTATGCAGCTTTGTAAATTGTTTAGATTTACTTCAGTGTTTTGTTTTGAAATATAAACAAGACATTTCACATATGATTACAAAACGTTTCTTTTTACAGTCACTTGCTACTATAATTACGGTAGTTTTCCATTTATGGGGAGGCTTATTTTAAAATAAATTTATCTAGGAATAAAAGTAAATTTAAAGAAAGCACTCATTATATAATTGTAACAAGTGGCTCGCGGCTACAACAAACCTATAGCCGGTGGCAGCCCAACCACCGGAGCTTGGAAAACCGCGGCCAGGGGGGTGGTGGGAGGGTGCGGAAAGGCTACGGAAGCCGGAAAGGCCAAGGAGTAACCTGGAAAGCGTCCATGACCAAGAGGAAAAGACGGCCCTGCCTCCCGGCCCAGTGTGGCACAGTGCGCAGGCGCGGCGACGCGCCTCCGCGGCCGCTGGGCCTCACTGCGCAGGCGCCCGCGCGGCGTGGGCGCCGGCGTGGGCGCCGGCGTGGTCCCCATGGAGTTACCTTAGCGGAGCCGGCACCTCCGGGAGCATCCGGCATGAGCGGCGCGGAGGCTGACCGCTGGGCGTGGCTGCTGGTGCTCAGCTTCGTGTTTGGGTGCAATGTCCTCAGGATCCTCCTCCCGTCCTTCTCCTCCTTCGTAAGTAGCTGCTTTGCCTTCCAGGGGCCGGTGGGTCGCTGCCTCGGTCCCCGGCGAGCCTGGCGTAGATACGGGGGTCTCAGACTGGCCGCGTGAGGGCTGGGTTCCGCCAGCAGAGGCGTCTTGGTTGGGCCGTTCTGCTTTAAGTTTTGTTTTGTTTTGTTTTTTTAGTTGCTAGCGTCTAAGAGTTGCAAAGCTTTACCCCCAGATCCGGATTTCTGGGGTCTCAGGGAGAAAAAAGAATGACCCGGCAACACTTGGCCACGTTTTCACGTGGCAGCAGCTCCGAGACTGGAAGTTCTCAGTGCCCCTCTGCCGGCCGGCCACACTTATTTCCGTTAGCTCCTGGTCGGTGGAGGAATCAAGCAGCCCTCGCTGCTGGGGTCCAGAGCCTGGCGCAGCGCGGAGTACAGGGTTTCCCGGAGGCCCTGGCCTTCCCTGCACGTAGTGCCGGAGTACCAGCCGTGCCAGGTCCCAGATGGAAGGGTCTCAGGGTGCAGCCGCCCCCATTTTTGCGGTCGGAGGCAGTGTAGACAGAATCTCGGCACCGTGTCATGCGTCCTGTATTCAAGAGAGCAAAGGGCACCGGGGAGCAGCTCTCTGCCGTGCGTTTTGCGTAAGCATGAGTACATTATCTCGTGTCCAGTTGTCACGGCTGCTGTAAGATGCGAATGTCATCTCATGCCCCTTTACCTCCCAGAGGAGGAGTCTGACTCAGAGGGTCAGGTAGTTGCATTGTGTCATCCAGTTAGTGACTACTAGGGTGGAGACTGATCCTTGGTTTGTGATTCTGCTAGTTTTGTCCCTCTGCCTGTTGGAGCATGGATACAGGTTTGGTGGCAGATTGGAGGTGTGTGTGGGAAACGGAGCTGTACCCTGGGGAAGGGCGCCCCCTTTATGCCCACAGCCGGAGTCTGACAGACTGAAAGACCTCGAAGACTGGGTGCACGCCATTGTAGCATTATTGGGGGAAACGCAGTTCTCCCTGCTCTTATCTCCTGATGTAAATTGGTGGTGTGTATGGGTGAGGGGGTGTTATTTAAGACTAGGCGGGATTTCTACTTTCTTTATTCTACCAGCATTCATTGAGTGCCTGTTTCATGTACGATTCTATTCTAGGACTGTACTACCTGCATTGCCCAACTAAGGCATAGGAGATTCTCTCTTAACCCCTCATTCTCCCCTTGATACTGCTTAGTCTTTAAGATGATGTCCCAAATACTTAGCATTGCATAAAAGACCCTCGAAGAGCTGGCCTTTGCCTATCTTTTTTTTTTTTGTCTTTAAAAAAAAATGTGGTAAAATAATACATAACATAAAATTTACCATTCTAACCATTTTTGGGTGTATGGTTCACTTGCATTAAATAATTCACATTGTTGTGCAACCATCACCACCATCCATCTCCAGAACTTTTCCATCTTCCTAAACTGAAACTGTCCATTAAACAGTAAGTCTCTATCCCTCTTTCACCTCAGTCCTGGTAACCACAGTTCTACTTTCTGTCTCTATGAATTTTACTACTCTGATTATCTCATGTACGTGAAATCATGTGATATTTTTCCTTTTATGCCTGGCTTCTTTTCTTTCAGCATAATGCCTTCAGGGTCTATCCCTGTTGTAGCATGTGTTAGGATTTCCTTCCTTTTTAAGGCTGAATAATATTTCATTGTCTGTGTATACCACATTTTGTTTATCCTTTCATCTTTTGATGGACATTTGGGTTGTTTTCACCTTTTGGCCTATGTGAATAATGCTTCTGGAACACTGGTGTGCAAATACCTGTTTGAATCTCTGCTTTCAGTACTTTTGGGTAAACATCCGGAAGTGGGATTACTGGATAGTATGGTATTCTATTTTCAACTTTTTGAGACATTGCCCAACCGGTTTCCGTAGCAGCTGCGCCATTTTGCATCCTCACCTGCAACATACAAGGTTCTAATTTTTCCACAATTTCCAGCACTTGCTATTTTGTTTTGTTTTGTTTTGTTTTTGTTTTTATAATACTCATCCTCAGTGGATGCGAGGTGGCATCTTATTGTGGTTTTGATTTGCATTTTCCTAATGAATAGTGATGTTGAATATCATTTTATGTGCTTATTGGCCATCTGTATATCTTCTTTGGACAAATGTCTGTTCAAGTCCTTTGCCCCCTTTTTAATGGCGCATCAGGAGCTTGTCCTTAAGGGAAGGGCATCCTCTGTGGACTCAGAGCGGAGAGTGAGTGGGTGTTTGTTTTGTTGTTGTTGGGTGAGGAATTGTTTACTTACCAGATATATGATTTGTAAACATTTTCTCCCGTTCTGTGGTTTGCCTGCCCATCTTTCTTGAATATTACCTTGATTCTTCTTATGTACCCCATCCCATTTCACCTCTTGTTGGAGCTATATGAAATGAAATTGCTCAAAGAGGCTGTGTTAGTTTTGTATTCCTCTATGAGCTGCTCATAATTTCCTGTTAGCGGAGAGGGAAAGAGGAGTGTGTGTTGGGGTATGCTAGTGGATATAAGTAAGACCTATCACCATCAGGCTCCTTAACCAAGCTTCCACCAAACTGGTGCTCAGCAGCTAGGACACACTCACCAAGGGTTATTGCTGCAGCCTAGAAGTACGTGAGGCTTGTGTCCCTCGATGTTCCTCATTTAGGTGAGAAAGCACTGGGTTCACAATCTGCTGCTTCCCACAGCTTGTATAACCTCTGTAACCTCAAACCAATTAGCTTTCTTGAACCTGTTTCCCCTTGGTTGTAAAGCTATTTGTCAGGGTCGTCACATATACTTACCCTAGCAGAGTACAGCCCCTACTGTTGGTGTGCAGAACAGGGAAAAGTAATGAAGAGATCTGTACCGCCCGGTCACTGGGTTTGTGGTGAGGGTCAGTGTAAAGCCGTAAGGAACGCTCTGGTCCTGGTTAGGGTAAGATGCTGTTCTTTCATGACCATTAGAGGCTGCCTGTTGCAGGCCCTTTTGGAGGACCTAAGTGGGAAGGACTCCCGAGAAGAAACAAAGCTTGATTGGGAATGGGCCATGTCCTCATACGTCAAAGATAGCCTTCCTGCCAGTGTTTCAGCAGCATTTTCCACGCAGCTAGAAGGAAGTGGGGGGGGGGGGGCACCATCCCGTTAGGTAGGCTGGTTGAGGCCCTTGAATAAGTCTCTTAAGTATCACAAGTCCTCTGCCTAGCAAAGCCTTGCAGGGTCCTGGGAGGGGACCTCAGCTGAATACTTGGGTAGAGATGGGGGCCTGGATGAGGACACCCAGTCCCTGGTGTTGACTTGGTTGGAATTTTCCTGAGAGTTCTTAATTCTCTTCAAGCTGGTCACAGGGCATATGGATGAGAGGGCCTAGTTCATTTAATAGGTGACCCAGGACTTTCTTCAGCCAAAGGCAGAGGAAGAGGGAGACAGAGATACCCCTGGGAGCACCCCTGCGCGCGGGTGTAGGGAGGCGCACTGCGCAGGCGCCTCGCGCAGGCGCCCCAGGCCTAGCAGTGGCCGAGGGCAGAGCGAGCGTCCTGGCGAGCTGTGTGCACTGCGCATGCGCCCCCGGGACTCCGGTGGGAGGCGGGGTGTAGGGAGGCGCACTACGCAGGCGCCCCAGGATTGACGTGTCTGAG
This sequence comes from Neomonachus schauinslandi, assembly GCF_002201575.2. Classification (NCBI taxonomy): domain Eukaryota; kingdom Metazoa; phylum Chordata; class Mammalia; order Carnivora; family Phocidae; genus Neomonachus; species Neomonachus schauinslandi. The sequence continues at coordinate 6,160,390 of NC_058403.1, read as the reverse complement.
AGTGGGTGCTGCGCTGGTGTAATAGCCCCTCCCTTCCGGGGCACCCCGCTTCGCAGACCCTGGGCATGGGCCCGGTGCAGGCTGCCCTCTGGGATCTGGCTTGTGGGGTGACTGCTATTTTCATATTTGATGACTTTGAAATTCCCTTCATTTTCTGCTCTGAAAAGTGGCCGCCTCCCTTTCCTTGTGGGGGCCCAGGCCTCTGAGGCCAGGGACAGACACTGCAGGACCTGCCTGCTGCTGTAGGGGCCTTCCTGAGACCCTCCCCCTTTCCAGGGAGCACACTCGCCTCGTGAGTTCCTCTGTGGACCACGAGGCGTGAGGATGGCCCGCGAGTATTAGTTGTGGGGGTAATTGAGGGGGCGGGGGGGGGGGTTGAGTGCACATGCGCAGTTGGGGCCTCGTGGATGGGGTCGTCCAGGTGCGCAGGACCAGTGCTGTGAGGAGGGCTCCAAACTGGGGGCCCTCATGTGGGTCTGCAGCTTCGCAGGAGTCTTGGTCCCTTCTCGGGATGAGCAGTGCGTCGCCAGTATTAGGGACACATCTAAGAGGGCAACCCCAGCATGTCATTCCCCTGGTGCCCCCTGTGTTTCAGGAGGGACGAACCTTTGGGCTTAAATGCCATTATACATTAATTCAGATGGGTCTAGTCCAGATGCCAGCCACTGAGTGGTGGAGTGGAGTTTGACTCTTCCCTGGTGTGACTCCAAGTTCAAAACGTAACATTTTGTCTGTTGGGAAAGGGGTGTGGAACTTGGACAGGATCTGAGGGTGAGTCTGGTAGGACACTATGAGCTCATGCAGGCTGGCAGCCAGCGTCTGGGGGACAAGGGTGACAAGGATGATTGGTTCTATCCTTGTTTTCTCCCCAGATTCTTCCACTGCCTGTCCTCTTAATAAGAATTTTGAAAAACTTGTTTTCTGCTTGAGAATTCTTTGTGTACCCATCTCCAGGTCTTTGAAAAGCTGTACCCCACGTAGCTTATCTGTTTCTGTCAAGTGGGAGGTTTAATGTCCTGGAAGGTGCTTTTGAATACATAAGGAGTTCAGAGGTTTATTTTTGTTTGAAAAATTAATATTCAGAACACTTAAATTCAAATCTCATTAGATTTTAAAATTTAATTCATAGTTCTAGTACATTTTAATTGTCACTAATAAGGAGGTCTTGGAATAATATAGGTACCTATTTGCAAATTTAAACACTTCCAGATATTTTTGTGTACTTGCAGACATAATTTATTCATTTTCCCTCCCAACTACAGTTGTCTAATTTAACCATAAGATTCTAAACTTCTCCACAAGCTCATTTTCCCACCCTCACTCACCTTCTAGTCCTGAGTAAACATCTTTGGTCTTTTCAGTTTTTAATTTTTTGTGTGTGTTCTCTATACTGTTAAGTAATGTGCTTGTGCTTCTGTTTCTTCTTTTGAAGATCTAGTGTTAAACGTCAGGTTTATTGATGTGTAATTTGCATTCAGTGAAATTCACTGTTTCTAGGTAGGTGGGCAGTTTGATGAGTTTTGGGCTACTTATTCATAGGGTAACCACCATCACAATCAAGATAAGGAATATATCTATCACCTCAAAAAATCTATTTCCCCACCCTGTGCCTGTTTCTTGATTTATAAAGCTAAGCAACATCTATAGACTCTTGCTCTGAAAGATGATTCTGTGATTTTTTTTTTTTTAAGATTTTATTTATTTATTTGACAGAGAGAGAGATAGCGAGAGCAGGAACACAAGCAGGGGGAGTGGGAGAGGGAGAAGCAGGCTGCCTGCCAAGCAGGGACCCCGATGTGGGACTCGATCCCAGGACTCTGGGATCATGCCCTGAGCCGAAGGCGGACGCTTAACGACTGAGCCACCCAGGAGCCCGATTCTGTGATTTTCTAAAGAAAATTTGGCCCATTCCTATTTTCGTCTCTAGGGGGGATCAGGTTGGCATATATATGTCCTTTAGTTCAAGTGTTGGGTAGTGGTCAGGCTAGGGCAGAGGGGACGAAGACAGAGCTGGGTTTGAAGACCCCTACTCTTGGCGTGAAGCCTGCAGGAAGATGCGCAGGGGCAAACACACTGCGCTTTGTGCAGGTGCCTTTGAGAGACCTTTGTCCCCACGAAAAGGGCTTCATTGTGCAGGCGCTAGAGAATGCCACCTCAGAGGGTGTCCCAGGACCCCGCACTTGCGCAGACGCCCCGGGAGACCCGTGATGGGGCGCGGCTCCCTGGCTCTATCTGAAGAGTTGCCCTGTTGTGCAGAGGGGACCCCAAGCTAGAGGGACAAACTCAATTATTATGCACTTGCTATGTGCCCATACACTTACATACATTATCCCCTTTCATCTTTTTTCATTAATCTGTTTTTAAAATTTTGAAACAAACGTGCAGAAAAGGTGGGGCGTGCAGAGGACTTGTGATACTTAAGATACAATACAAAGAACTGATTTTGTTTCCTGAACCATTTGAAAATAAGTTGTCAACCTGAGCCCCAGCATTCCCCGACACATTGCTGTATAAACAGGTGCCTTGTCCACAGCACAGCCATCAGGAACCTTCCTACTGACCTGCTCCTGTTTTCGTTTGTCCCACTCAAGGTCCTTTGTAGCAAAAGGATCCCGGCCAGTACTGTGCATTGCACATACTTGCCACGTCTCTTCAGTCTGGAAGGATTCCCGGTATTTCCTTGACTTGTATGGCTGACCTTTCTGAATATGGCAAAGGCAGTGAGTTTGCAGAATGCTTAGAACGTCTTTGTCCCGTGTCGCAGAAGGGATGTTATGTTCTCATTGCATCTCATCTGGCGCCGTGGCACGTTCACTCTTGGGGCGGGTCCGAAGGGGGGGGTGCGGCCCCACCACCCTCCCTCCTCACCGCACCCTTGCTGTTGGGCGATCCTGAGGCATCCTGGCCGGCTGCCGGGCGCCACCTAGTGGCCACTGCCATCTGGTCCCTGGGCTCCCGCCTGCCAGCGTCCCCGCAGTTGTATGTGAGGGTGAGTGGCATCTGGGGACGGCCCATGTGGGGTCTGGCTGTCAGAGGCGCCTCTTCACAAAATTTATGTCTGTATTTCTCTACCTGCCAAAAACCGCGAGTTCACACCCATGCCTCCAATTCTAATTCAACACTGCAGGATTCATTCTGGTTCTTCCATATTCCTAACCTCTTGTTCTGAGAGTGAGAAAACTGGCTCCCATTATTTTCAGTATGTTTACTGGATTTGATCAGTGCTTTGTAATTGATCTCGCATCCCCACTGCTGCCTGCTCCTGCCCTACCCCCATGCCTGCCGGCCCCCCTTGGGCTCTGTCGCGGGGGTTGGCTGGGTGCTTTCCTCTTATCCTGTAGGCCTCTCACTCTGTGTCCTATGCCAGGCTGCCCTTTCTGGAGATGCTCACATCACCATGCTTGGCTCTGTCCTCCCTTGCCAGGGGCCTCTCTGTGGGAATGCCCTCCTGATGGTGCTAGGGATTAAGTCCTGCTGCTGGGCCACCCCCTCCTCACTAGCACTGCCCCCCTTCCTCTGCCTACCTAATTTAGGACTAAATTCTTCAAGGGAAGAGGATGTGTGGTCCTGTTAACCTGACTGACGCCTGGAATTGGTTTTCACTTTATAATCACAATTTTACAGTTATAGTGAAAGATACAGACATTTGTGCTGGAGTGATCTATAGGCATGTCTGCAAAAGGAAACGTGTAATTAGAACAGTGAGTCACATCAGAGGGAGTTTTTGTCTTTGTGGTGGTCATAGAGGGCAGCAGGACTAGGCTGCAGAGCCTGGCTGTTCGGGTAAAGGGCAGCCTGCCCGGCTGGGAGCGGCAGCAGTAGGATGGGGGGAGTTGTCCCCCCGTGGGAAGGCACTGACCGCAGCTGTCCACTCCACCAGATGTCCAGGCTGCTGCAGAAGGATGCTGAGCAGGAGGCACAGATGAGAGCAGAGATCCAGGACATGAAGCAGGAGCTCTCCACCGTCAACATGATGGATGAATTCGCCAGATATGCCAGGCTAGAGAGAAAGATCAACAAGATGACGGATAAGCTTAAAACTCACGGTACTGGTTTCGCTGTAGTGTGGAAAGCTCCATGGGGGCTGACGAATAGAGAAGTCTTTTTATAAGATTGGTAGGATATATGCTTTGATTCTTAGATGTTCTCAATGTTTGTCCAGAAGAAACTCAGTAGTCATGATTACTTTCTCTTTATTTGCCGGTGAACCTTTGCTTCCTAAACACAGAAACAACATCCTCTTAGCTTTTTTCTGTTTCTGTAGGTAGACATTTTCAAATTAAACGCTTCTCTTTCTTTTTTTTTTTTTAAGATTTTATTTATTTGTCAGAGAGAGAGAGAGAGCGAGCGAGCACAAGCAGGGGGAGCGGCAGAGGGAGAAGCAGGCTCCCCGCTGAGCAGAGATCCCAATGTGGGACTCGATCCCAGGACCCTGAGATCATGACCTGAGCCGAAGGCAGAGGCTTAACCATCTGAGCCACCCAGGCGTCCCTCAACACTTTTCAAGATAAGCCTAGAGAAAGTGTCACAGTGGATGCCCAAGGGCTTTTGTGAACGCTCTCAAACGTGCCCAGAGTGTCCTTATCCGAGGATAGACTGACAGGGTCAGGATCAGGTCTTGTTCATCGCTGTGGTCGCCACCGTCCCTAACAGTCTCCTGTGATGAAGACATTTCCACCCACGTGCTGGGAACTCGCACAGTGAGACAGCTTTCTCCAGGCTAGTAAGACATACGGAGGGCCCCCCAGGCCCAGGACAAGCTAGGCTCCCACGTGTGGGTTAGTGTACTGTGTAGACAGGGAGACCTGGGAAGCAAACGTAGTCCTGTTGGTAAGTACACTATAAAAAGAATCTCTGGTGTAGACGGATAGTTTTAAGGGTGTTCAAAATTAAAGCTTCAAATCTTACAATCTGTGTGTGACTCTATTTTAATGAATGGATGTGTGGCTTTTAAGAAATTCTGTTTTAGATTTTCTAAATATACTGAGCAAATGCTACACAACATGATTAGAAGATATTTTATAAGAGGAGAATAACATTTCTGTGTATTTGAATATTTTCCTTTTTCTTCAGGACTGATAAAATGATTTCATCCTGTTTTTCCTTTCAGTGAAAGCTCGGACAGCTCAGTTGGCCAAGATAAAATGGGTTATAAGTGTTGCCTTCTATGTATTGCAAGTAAGTGTACTGTTGTGTTACCTGGGGTCTTTAAAGTTGATAACGGACTGTCCTCCAGGGCTCTGTGGCCCCCAGAATCCAGGTCTGAGAGTTCAGGCTTTTCCACTTTCTGTGGCTGTGCTGTGCTCTCCGGTGGGTATGGAACCGAACGCTGTGCGTTTATAAGTTAGGCTAAAAGAAAGCCTTTCCCTCTCTCTGGTTTCATATTGAAGTACAGTTAACGTGCAGTGTCCTATTAGTTTCAGGTGTACAACGTAATGAATCAGCAATTCTCTACGTTGCTCAGTGCTCACCACGATAAGTGTAATCACCATCCCTCATCGTGCAACGTGGTTACGACATCACTGACTACATTTCCTCTGCTGTACTTTTCATCTCCATGACTTATTTATTTTGGAACGGGAAGTTTGTACCTCTTAATCTCCTTTATCTACTATCCCTCTACTCCTCTTCCCTCTGGCACCCATCAGTTTGTTCTCTGTATTTATAGGTCTGCTTTTTGTTTATTCGTTTTATTTTTTAGATTCCACATATGAGTGAAATGATATGGTATTTGTCTTCCTCTCTCTGACTTATTTCACATAGCGTTATACCTTCTAGATCCATCCGTGTTACAAACAGCAAGATCTCATCCCTTTTAGTGGCTGAGTAGTATTCCACTGTGTGTGTATGTATGTGTGTAAATATATATAAATACACCACCTCCTCTTTGTCCGTCCATCTATCGATGGACACTTGGGCTGCTTCCATGTCCTGGCTACTGTAAATAATGCTGCAGTAAACATAGGGGTGCATGTATCTTTTCAAATGAGTGTTTTTGTTTTCTTTGGGTAAATACTCAGTAGGAGAATGACTGGGTCCTATGGTATTTCTATTTTTAACTTTCTGAGGAATGTCCATACTGTTTCCACAGGGGCTGCACCAGCTTGCATTCCCACCAACAGTGTAGGAGGGTTCCAAGAAAGTCTCTTGAGTTGTGAAACATGGGGGTTTTTTAGCACACGAATGCTGGAGTAGCTTCTCTGGGGCTCTTGCCTTTATTGCCTTTATTCCAGTGCAGTTTGGGGAGCCTGCGGGGAAGTGAGAGAAGCTTATTTATTTATTTATTTATTTTAAAAAAAAGATTTTATTTATTTATTTGAGAGAGAGAGCACATGAGGGGGGAGGGTCAGAGGGAGAAGCAGGCTTCCCGCGGAGCAGGGAGCCCGACGCGGGACTCGGTCCCGGGACTCCAGGATCACGACCTGAGCTGAAGGCAGTCGCCCAACCGACTGAGCCACCCAGGCGCCCCGAGAGAAGCTTATTTAGACGTTGCATTTTCTAAGGCGGTCAGTTTGGGTCATTGCTTTTGTGCGGCATGCAGACGTGGCAAGTGCTTCTCACTGTCCGGGTGGGGATTGCTTTTGTCACTAATAGGGTGTACTTATCGTAGGCCAGCTACTTGAAGGAGATGCTCAGTGAGAAAAGAATACCTTTGTTATAGGAGACCTTGGTTAATTTATCAGCTGATTTAATAGTGTGTATTTATTATTCAGATTAAAACAGTAAAACAGCAATTCACTAAGAAGGCTACCCCACTTGGCAGCAGTGTGTTCTAGGTGTCCTGGGAACTAGTCTCTATTTATTTATTTATTTTTAAAGATTTTATTTATTTATTTGACACACAGCAAGAGAGGGAACACAAGCAGGGGGAGAGGGAGAAGCAGGCTTCCCGCTGAGCAGGGAGCCCGACGTGGGGCTCGATCCCAGGACCCTGGGATCATGACCCGAGCCGAAGGCAGACACTTAATGACTGAGCCACCCAGGTGCCCCGTGAACTAGTCTTTAATTCGAAAGACACTCTGTTTCGGGGTGCCAGCAAATTAGTGGCTGTGTGGATGTGTCTGTGTCCTGCAAGGACTGGATTGGTGGGGCTTGAAGTCACCAGTTTGGAGAGTTTCCTTAGTGTTTGCCCGTCTGTCGTCCTCCTTGGTTACTGGGCGTGTGGCCGGTGGGTTGCTGCACTCACCAGCACTGTCTTCGCAGGCTGCCCTGATGGTGTCGCTCATCTGGAAGTACTACTCAGTCCCTGTGGCTGTGGTACCGAGCAAGTGGATCACTCCGCTAGACCGCCTGGTAGCATTTCCGACTAGAGTAGCAGGTAAGAGGTTTCTGGAAACCAGAGCAGAAGAATACGGATAGGCTTCTGTAGACGTGTGGGGTACAAGGTGAAGGAACCCAAGCTCATCCATTGACTAGTGAGCAGTACTTTGTCTTGGCCTTGCACAAGGCTCACGGTGAAGAAACAGGGCTAGAGAAGTTACTTACCTTGTCCAGTGTCACTGAAATGTTAAGTAGCAGAGCTGGAGTTCACCCTGGGTCTGCTTGCAGAATGTCAGCCCATACCTTGTCTGATACCCTGTTCAGTGAAACCCCGATCTCTAGTTCCTAGGTTCTGTGACCTCTCTTCGTTTCTTTCGCTTGGCCTCTCTCCAGCATGTACTGCTATTGGTCATTCTTTTATTTCTGAAAGGTAATAATATCCTTTGGGTGTTAAAAGTAGTACACATTGGGCGCCTGGGTGGCTCAGTCGGTTAAGCGGCTGCTTTCGGCTCAGGTCATGTTCTCAGGGTCCTGGGATTGAGTCCCCCATTGGGGTCCCTGCTCAGGGGGGAGCCTGCTTCTTCCTCTCCTCCCTGCTCATGCTCTTTCTCTCTCTCTCAAATAAATAAATAAAATCTAGAAAAAAAAAAAGTGGTACATATCATTGTAGAATGATTAGAAATACAAGAACAATTTAAAAACATCTCATAAGCTATAGATACCTCTCTTAACTTTGTGGTATGTTTTTCCACCCTTTTTTTCTATTTATTTTATACAACTAAGATCATCTGGCACATACAGTTTTAGACCCCTTTTTACTTTATATTGTAAACCCTTTCCCATATCATTAAACTTTTTAAGAAATTTTGAATAACTTGCTCTTCATTGGGATATATCATGATTTACTAATTCCCCTGATAAAAGATACATATTTAGGTCCTAATTCCTTACTATCAGGAATAATGCTGCATGCCGCACACATCCCTGTCATTCAGCCTTTGGTTGTGATCTGTTGCTGGAGGTGAATTACTGAGTGAAGAGGAGTGACTGCTGCAGAGATCCCAGTTTCACCACGCCCTCCACCCTGCCCCCTCCTCCCTCCACCCAACCTTGTGGGCACCGTGCCCATGGGCTGTCAGTGCTGCTGAGCAGGAGAGCGTGAGGACGCCCTTCCGGGCATCCAGAGGGCCATCGGCCACTCCTGCTGCCTGACTTCCTGTTTCTCCATCACCAGCTGGGCAAGAAAGGCATGGGTAGGCACTGCTGTCTGTGTTCATAATGCTTTTTTGAGAAGGAAAAACAGTCTTCCTGGGTGGTTTTACCGTTTGTTAATATCATACATGACAATGCACATCTCCGGTAGCTGTTCTGTGTGATTCCTGTTCAGTAAGGAGGGCAGCCCTGTGAATCAGGAGGAGGCCTGCTGAATCTGAATCCAGGGAGCACACACCTAGGCTTTCTTAGCCGAGCGCTGCTGCAGAAGGGTTGACTTCCTGTGAGTTAAGGGTAGCAGAGGCAGGAAATGCAGGCGGGACTGTTGGCATGCCTTCTGACGGTGAGCGTCTGTATTTCCAGGTGGCGTTGGGATTACCTGTTGGATTTTAGTCTGTAACAAGGTTGTGGCGATTGTGCTCCACCCTTTCAGCTGAAGGAAGACAGATGCAACTGTGACATCTTAGGGAGTGGATTTCCGCTGAGGAGGTTACAAATCTGATTGATGCTTTTTTTTTTTTTTTTAAGGAAACAAAAGCACACAGGTTAGTTTTTTTGTTGAATGTGTTTGTTCTTGGATTTTATGTGAGATACGAGAGTCCTGATTTTGTACACTTGTCACTGAGCTGGAAGGCCAGGCTCTCCCACGTGTGACCCGGCCAGCAAGTCCCGGGTTTGTCACAAGAAGGGGCCTTGGCGGCACGTTACTGGGGGTGTGCACCATTGGCGTACTTTAAAGGTCACATTGCCAACTGAAAAGTCAAAATTTTCTAACTTAAGTACTTTAAAAAGACTTAGCACTATTTCTGATGTAGATTAGAAAGCGATTTAATTTTAATACCACTACCAGAGTTTGAAGTCTCCCGTAGTCATACTAAAAGAATAACACTAAGTGACATTGCTTGTGTGGTTTTCCTCCTCTGTTTAAAAGGTCATACACGAGCCTGCGTATAGTAATATCTACTTGTTTGAAGTTGTTAACTTTTCGTTACTGTGTTTTGTAAATGTATTCATGGGATCATAATGCATTGTTTTATGCTTGAATTGTGTGTTTTATATTTAAAGCATTTCAAATGAAGTGTGTTTTATAAGCATTTAATATTTATGCTCTGTAGAATGGAACAAAGTTAAAAAACAAACTAGGAATTCTGATTAAAATGAGTGGATACGTTTTTTAAAACACTTTTTTTTACTGTTGTGTTGCTTTTTTTTTTGAGTTCTAAATGACAGATAACATTATATTAGTTTGAAGACTACAACGTAGTGATTTGATATTTGTATACACTGTAAATGATCACCACAGTAAGTCTGGTTTCCCCATGTAAAACACTTTCATAATTAAAATTTTTGCAAGGGCTTGTGTGACTGTTCTTCCTTACAGCCCGCCTACTTGCTATGACCAGTTTGTAACTGTGACAAGTGACGGAGGACTTTAACTGTCAACTTTGCTTGGCCACAGCCCTGTAAAGCTAAATTCTGTCACTGGTTTTTAAAAGGTCATATTTGTATTCTTGAGTTCCCTAGCGGCCTAATAAGCAGCTCGTTGTTAATTCCACGACTTGTACTGGAGAAAGAGAGTACTGTGGTGCTTTATTTAGTTCAGACGCCCCCGCCCAGGTTGACTTAACTTTAAGAGAGGATGTGCAGCAGGAGTCACGGGAGCACTTAGAGCAAAAGCATCAGAGGGCGGACCCGGGCCACCAAGGCTGGGAGGGCCGCCTGAGGAGGCAGAGGCAGTGGCAGGGGGAAGCTGCGGGGCCCAGGTGCCTGGCGCCCGCATCAAGGGCCCGGTGTGCGGGAACGCTTGGTGGCCACGCACGGCCTGCCCGGGGACATCCTTGCTCACTAATCCGCGTCCAGTCTCCCTGACAAGAGCCTTCTCGATCTCCTAAAGACCCGTTCTTTCAGTTCACACTCAAGGCTTCGACAGAGCTCACAGTGGCCAGGGGAGAAGACGCACGGTTAGCTGGGGATCTTGCCACACGCGGCAGCAGCTGGCAGGGCCGACGCGAGGGGCACGTAAGTGTCCTTCAGGTTTTACATCACTGTGGGTTTTCAGAAATGGTATTGTTCTTAAATAGATAATAAACATGGTACTGGATTCAAAAGCTGCAGAAAGGGATACGGTGGGAGGTAGATCTGACCCTTGACCATCGTGTCACCCCATCTTCTGTTACCGTTTTCTTATGATTCTTCCAGCGATAACCCATATGTAAATGAAAAATTGTGTGCATTTCTAAAATAAAAATTTTTTAAATTATAAAAGTAACACATAAAAAAATGGTAACTGCTGTATTTTTTTTTTTTTTAAATTCCTACTTGGAAGCAAGGAAGCAAAGTCTCCCGTACCCACAGGACTGGGATTGTTGGTGTTAACGTTCGTGCTTTAACTTTCCTGTTTACGTATGGATAGCGATAGGTTTTGGGTTTCTGTGAAAAAATACTGGATATAGGGGCGCCTGGGTGGCTCAGTCGTTAAGCGTCTGCCTTCAGCTCAGGTCATGATCCCAGGGTCCTGGGATTGAGTCCCACATCGGGCTCCCTCCTCAGTGGGAAGCCTGCTTCTCCCTCTCCCACTCCCCCTGCTTGTGTTCCTGTTCTCGCTGTCTCTCTCTGTCATATAAATAAATAAAATCTTTAAAAAAAAAAATACTGGATATAGTTGATGGCTTTACGTGAAGATAGACACCTGTTTGATTTAATATATCTAAAGTTCTCCTTATGCCAATTTTGTTTGCTTTATGTGTATGGTAAATCAAGCAGGGAGATCTTTATACACAAACCCCCACAGACACTGTTGTATGGGGTTAATACGCTTCTGTTGCCGCCACAAGGAGACATAACGCTAGTCAGCTAGTTCATTCTCCCTTGAGCTGGCCAGGCACTCTGGTGTCCCATGGTTTCTCTTACACGTGCAGCTCTCAGTGGGGGCAGTGTGTGTGTGTGTGTGTGTGTGTGTGTGTGTGTGCTGAGCCTCCCCTGCAATCTGTGTGTGTGCTGAGCCTCCCCTGCAATCTGTGTGTGTGTGTTGAGCCTCCCCTGTAATCTGTGTGTGTGTGCTGAGCCTCCCCTGCAATCTGTGTGTGTGCTGAGCCCCCTTTGCAATGAGTGAAGCCCTCTCTTAATCATCTTAGATGATAGTGATTTCTTTTTTCTTCCCCTCCTCGTTGAACACCTTACATAGTATCTATGTGACTGATTCGTCAACCAGTTTTGTATTGATGTGGGGTGTCTGCTGTTGTGTGGTTTTGTTCCTAATGTTTTAGATGCTTTTGTGTGCATGTGTGATAAAGGGTTTTCAGTGCTGCTAAAAGTGCCTTTTGGGCCAGAGACTGTCCCTTAGGCTTTTTTATTTCCTTCCTAGTGTGTCTTAAGTCAGTATCCAGGAATATTTAACTTAAAAAAGAAAATCACATAATGGCTTTCCACTAGGGCCATGTAAGTCTTTCCCAGGGAGTATATTTTCTTCATACTTGAGGCGTTACCAATGAACAGTTACTAGAATTTTCTAGGATGCTCTTCTCTTGTAAGTCCTTCACAACAGAGCCCTTTGGTGGTGTGGCAGATTCAAAGCTGTGTGTGTTGCTGGTTTGCACACTAGTGTGGATGCCATCCTCTCTCGGGGCTCTCTTCTTGTTGGTGTGGGTTAGCTTTTCTACTTGCATATTTAGCATGTAAAGAGTATGCATCCCTCTTTCTTTCTTTTTTTTTTAATTTTATTTTATTATGTTATGTTAATCACCATACATTACATCATTAGTTTTTGATGTGGTGATCCACGATCCATTGTTTGTGTATAACACCCAGTGCTCCATGCAGTACGTGCCCTCCTTAATACCCATCACCAGGCTAACCCATCCCCCCACCCCCTCCCCTCTAGAACCCTCAGTTTGTTTCTCAGAGTCCATCGTCTCTCATGGTTCATCTCTCCCTCCGATTTCCCCCCCCTTCATTTTTCCCTTCCTTCTCCTAATGTCCTCCATGCTATTCCTTATGTTCCACAAATTAGTGAAACCGTGTGATAATTGACTTTCTCTGCTTGACTTATTTCACTTAGCATAATGTCCTCCAGTCCCATCCATGTTGATGTAAATGTTGGGTGTTCATTCTTTCTGATGGCTGAGTAATATTCCATTGTATATATGGACCACATCTTCTTTATCCATTCATCTGTTGAAGGGCATCTCAGCTCTTTCCACAGTTTGGCTATCGCGGACATTGCTGCTATGAACATTGGGGTGCATATGGCCCTTCTTTTCACTACATCTGTGTCTTTGGGGTAAATACCCAGGAGTGCAATTGCTGGGTCATATAGTAGCTCTATTTTTAATTTTTTGAGGCACCTCCACTCTGTTTTCCAAAGTGGCTGTACCAACTTTCATTCCCACCAACAGTGTAAGAGGGTTCCCCTTTCTCCACAACCTTTCCAACATTTGTTGTTTCTTGCCTTGTCAATTTTTGCCATTCTAACTGGTGTAAGGTGGTATCTCAGTGTAGTTTTAATTTGAATTTCCCTGATGGCTAATGATGATGAACATTTTTTCATGTGTCTGTTAGCCATTTGTATGTTTTCTTCAGAGAAGTGTCTTTTCCTGTCTTCTGTCCATTTTTTGACTTGATTATTTGTTTTTTGGGTGTTGAGTTTGAGAAGTTCTTTATAGATCGTGGATACCAGCCCTTTATCTGTAGTGTCATTTGCAAATATCTTCTCCCATTCTGTGGGTTTGCCTCTTTGTTTTGTTGACTGTTTCCTTTGCTGTGCAGAAGCTTTTTATCTCGATGAAGTCCCAAAAGTTCATTTTTGCTTTTGTTTCACTAGCTTTTGGAGATGTATCTTGAAGGAAGTTGCTGTGGCCGATGTTAAAGACGTTATCGCCTATGTTCTCCTCTAGGATTTTGATGGATTCCTGTCTCACATTGAGGTCTTTCATCCATTTTGAGTTTATCTTTGGGTATGGTGTTAGAGAATGGTCAGGTTTCATTCTTCTGCATGTGGCTGTCCAATTTTCCCAGCACCATTTATTGAAGAGACTGTCTTTTTTTTCCATTGCGTATTTTTTCCTGCTTTGTCAAAGATTATTTGACCATAGAGTTGAGGGTCCATATGTGGGCTCTCTATTCTGTTCCATTGGTCTATATGTCTGTTTTTGTGCCAGTACCATGCTTGGTGATCACTGCTTTGTAATAGAGCTTGAAGTCTGGCAGTGTGATGCCCCCAGCTTTGTTTTTCTTTTTCAACATTTCCTTGGTGATTCGGGGTCTTTTTTGATTCCATACAAATTTTAGGCTTGTTTGTTCCAGCACTTTGAAAAATGTCATTGGAATTTTGATCGGGATGGCATTGAAGGTATAGATTGCTCTGGGTAGCATAGACATTTTAACAATGTGTATTCTTTCGATCCATGAGCATGGAATATTTTTCCATCTTTTTGTGTCTTCTTCAATTTCTTTCATGAGTGTTCTGTAGTTCCTAGAGTATAGATCCTTTACCTCTTTGGTTAGGTTTATTCCGAGGTATCTTACAGTTTTTGGTGCTATTGTAAATGGAGTCGTTTCTTTAATATCTCTTTCTACAGTTGCGTTGTTAGTGTATAAGAAAGCAACTGATTTCTGTGCATTGATTTTGTATCCTACCACATTACTGAATTGCTGGATGAGATCTAGTAATTTGGGGGTGGAGTCTTTGGGTTTTCCTCATAAAGTGTCATGTCATCTGCGAAAAGAGAGAGTTTGACTTCTTCTTTGCCAATTGGAATACCTCTTCTTCTTTTTTTTTTTTTAAAGATTTATTTATTCATTTGAGAGAGCGAGAACGAGAGAGAGTACATGAGAGGGGGCAGGATCAGAGGGAGAAGCAGGCTCCTCGCCGAGCAGGGAGCCCAATGTGGGACTCGATCCCGGGACTCCAGGATCATGACCTGAGCTGAAGGCAGCCGCTTAACCAACTGAGCCACCCAGGCGCCCTGGAATACCTCTTCTTTCTTTCTTTTTTTTTTTTTTTAGATTTTTTATTAATTTATTTGACAGCGAGAGAGGGAACACAAGCAGAGGGAGCAGGAGAGGGAGAAGCAGGCTTCCCGCCCAGCAGGGAGCCCGATGCGGGGCTCGATCCCGGGACTCCGGGATCATGACCTGAGCTGAAGGCAGACGCTTAACGACTGAGCCACCCAGGCGCCCCCCTCTTATTTCTTTTTGTTGTCTGATTGCTGTTGCTAGGACTTCTAATATGATGTTGAACAATAGTGGCGAGAGTGGGCATCCTTGACGTGTTCCTGATCTTAAGGGAAAGGCTCTCAGCTTTTCCCCATTGAGGATGATATTCGGTGTGGGTTTTTCATAGATGGATTTTATGAACTTGAAGAATGTTCCCTCTATCCCTATACTCTGAAGAGTTTTAATCAGGAAAGGATGTTGTATTTTGTCAAATGCTTTTTCTGCCTTGATTGAGAGGACCATATGGCTCTTCTCCCTCCTCTTATTAATGTGTTCTATCACATTGATTGGTTTGTGAATGTTGAACCACGCTTGCATCCCGGGGATAAATCCCACTTGGTCGTGGTGGATGATCCTTTTAATGTATTGTTGGATCCTGTTAGCTAGGATGTTGTTGAGGATTTTGGAATCCATATTCATCAGGGATATCAGGCTGAAATTCTCCTTTTTGATGGGGTCTTTGCCTGGTTGGGGATTAAGGTAGTGCTTGCCTCATGGAATGAGTCTGGAAGTTTTCCTTCTGTTTCTATTTTTTGAAACAGCTTCAGGAGAATAGGTATTATTTCTTCTTTGAATGTTTGGTAGAATTCCCCAGGGAATCCATCAGGCCCTGGACTCTTGTTTTTTGGGAGGTTTTGGATCACTGCTTCAATCTCGTTACTGGTTATTGTCCTATTCAGGTTGTCAATTTCTTCCTCTTTCAGTCTTGGCAGTTTATAGGTTTCCAGGAAGGCATCCATTTCATCCAGATTGCTCAGTTTATTGGCATATAGTTGTTGATAATTTCTAATAATTGTTTCTATTTCCTTGGTGTTAGTTGTGATCTCTCCCCTTTCATTCATAATTTTATTAATTTGGGTCCTTTCTCTTCTCTTTTGGATAAGTCTGGCCAGTGGTTTATCAATCTTATTAATTCTGTCAAAGAACCAGCTTCTAGTTTCGTTGATCTGATCTACTGTGTTTCTGGGTTCTAATTCATTGATCTCTGCTCTAATCTTAATTATTTCTCTTCTAATGTGTGGCTTAGGCATTGTTTGTTGCTTTTTCTCTAGTTCTTTAAGGTGTAGAGTTGGTGAATTCGGGATTTTTCTATTTATTTTTATTTTTTTCTTTTTCAAACCTTTTTTTTTTTTTTTTAAGTATTCCATTTATTTATTTGACAGAGAGAGAGATAGTGAGAGCAGGAACACAATCAGGGGGAGTGGGAGAGGGAGAAGCAGGCTTCCCACTGAGCAGGGAGCCTGATGCGGGGCTCGATCCCAGGACCCTGGGATCATGACCTGAGCCGAAGGCAGACGCTTAATGACGGAGCCACCCAGGCGCCCCTTTTTCTGTTTTTTTGAGTGAAGCTTGGATGGCTATGTATTTCCCCCTTAGGACCACCTTTGCAGTATCCCATAGGTTTTGGACCGATGTGTTTTCGTTCTCATTGGTTTCTTTGAATTGTTTAAGTTCTTCTTTGATTTCCTGGTTGACCCAAACATTTTTTTTTTTTTTTAAGATTTCATTTATTTATTTGACAGAGACAGAGCGAGAGCAGGAACAGAAGCAGGGGGAGTGGGAGAGGGAGAAGCAGGCTTCCCGTGGAGCAGGGAGCCCAATGCGGGACTTGATCCCAGGACCCTGGGACCATGACCTGAGCTGAAGGCAGACACTTAACGACTGAGCCACCCAGGCGCCCCGACCCAAACATTCTTGAGCAGAGTGGTCTTTAGCTTCCAAATGTTTGAATTTCTGCCAAATTTTTTCTTGTCATTGAGTTCCAATTTTAAAGCATTATGGTCTGAGAATATGCAGGGAATAATCTCAGTCTTTTGGTATCGGTTGAGACCTGATCTGTGACCCAGTATGTGGTCTATTCTGGAGAAAGTTCCATGTGCGCTCGAGAAGAATGA